>NC_133527.1:109952636-110257136 GCF_048544455.1 Silene latifolia | reverse complement strand
CACATCATTTTCATGGTAAAAATGACACCTCTTGTCATAACATTTTGTGAATTAATTGGTTACATTTTCTTAAAAAATGGCAACATTTTAACCGTCTGACAAATAAGACCAAAAGTGTCGGTCTGAAACAAGAATTTGTGCAAAGTAATAACACAATAGCAACAGAATAACAATGAAATAACAAGTGATAAAAAAAAAGTAGTAAAAAAAATCAAACTGACACCGGAATAACATCACAATAACACCAGAATAACAATACCACCAGAATAACAGCACAATAACACGTGGTAAAAAACAAGTAAAAAAATCAAAGTAGTAGAAAAAATCAAAGTGACACCGGAATAACATCACAATAATAGCACAATAACACGGGGTAAAAAAAATCAAAGTCGTAAAAAAATCAAAGTGGCACCGGAATAACACCAGAATAACAGCACAATAACATGCGGTAAAAAAAAGAGTAAAAAAATCAAAGTCGAAAAAAAATCAAAGTAGTAAAAAATCAAAGTGACACCGGAATAACATCACAATAACAGCAGAATAACAGTAGAATAACAGCACAATAACAGGTTGTAAAAAAAAAAAGAAACAAAAATCAAAGTCGTAAAAAAAAAAATCAAAGTAACAGCAGAATAACATCACATTAACAGCGGAATAACAATAACATGTCGTAAAAAAAAAAGAGTAAAAAAATCAAAGTCGTAAAAAAAATCAAAGTAAAAAAAGCACAATAACACGGGGTAAAAAAAATAAGAGCAAAAAATAATTCAAGTAAAAAAAATTGGTACAAAAAGAAAAAAAAAAGTAACATAATGAGAAAATTAGAGAAAAACATAAGAGAAAAAAAAATTAAAGTTGTAAAAAAAACATAATAACACGAGATAAAAAAAAAAGAGATAAAAAAAATTAAAGTAAAAAAAAAGTAACATTAGAAAAAAGAGAAAATAAGTAAATGACAGTGGTTTTATATGACATGTAAGATTAGATCTTGACCATTCATCTCTAATATAATCTAGTGGTTGAGATTTCAAAGCACAAACTCACAACTCACCGTAAGAAATCAAACTCGCAAGATCCTATATATATATATATATATATATATATATATATATATATATATATATATATAGAGCAAGGTTCAAATGAGTCCCTCATATATATTGAGGCCCTAAGTCCTTCTATATGCCATTGGATTAGGAGAATCAATGGTTGAGATGAAGGGGAAAAAGTGGAGTTTTATTGGAAAAAAAAAAGGAAAAGTGTGATTGTAGGAGAGAAGCAAGCAACTTGTATATTACTCTTCCCCAAATAGAAAACCTGGTACACCTACGTTCTATTGTCGATGGATAAAAGAAATGTCCAGGGTATTATTTTTTGTTAGACAACGGTGTTGTACTGGCTTTTGTGTTCATTCCAAACTTTCTTTTCTTCTGCATGGCTCCCTCATTCTCTCTCATTTCAAAGCATTAGAAAATCACATCAAATTCATCATGAAAAACCAAGAAAACTTCTTAAAAATCAGAGAAGTCGTATTTCATTACACATGACGACCCAATTTAATCTTTAATTTCCTCAAGTCGAAAAGAATGACGGATATGCAGATAGTTGAAGTCGTCAATGGTATGTTTTTCGTAGGTTTTTTATGTAACTGAATTGTGTTTAATAAAATCAGATTATTTGTTTCATCAACATGTTATTTTTTGTATTTATTGAGTTGTTTTGCAAATTAATCAATATTTTTATTTATTTTGATATTGAGTTTTGACTATGGATTTGAAGACGACGTTGCTTAAAATTGAGTTATGTTTGTGGTTTTTGAATAAAGGTAGGCGTTATTATTAGATGAATGTTGTGCTAATCTAATGATGTACATTGTCATGGTTGAAGTTACACATAAGATAATTGAAGTTACCCAGAAAGTGTAATGAAGTTACACAGTTTTATTAAAAGTCTGTGATAGGCATTGAAAAACATAGTTGCAGTAACAGGTTTCGCATAACTTAGTGCAACACCAGGCAAGATTTCACTGAATTTGGTGAATATAGTGTTAGAGTTACAGACCTCTGTAATTGAAGTTACACAAATAAAGAAATTTAACTGTAACTTCGATTCACAGTTACTGTAACTTTATAGAAATTATAAGTACGTCAAATCAGAGTTTCAGAAAATGTCGTAGAACTGAATGTACAGTAAATGAAGTTACAGACTCTGTAAACAGAAGTTACATTAATGTTCACCTTACATTATTGTACAACTTTTAGCTGACATTATTGTACAACTTTTAGCTTATTCTTGTTTTTTCACAGATTCCTCTACTGGTGAAAGAACACAATATGACAAGGAGAATGAATTCTGTAGGCAAGTGGAAAACAAATTCACACCATACGTCGGTCAAGAGTTTATTGAGATCGAGGAGGCCGTGACCTTTTATAAAATATACGCACTTGCTTGTGGGTTTGATGTGAGGAGGTACACAACAAAGAGGTGGCGCGATGGTGCAATAAAGTCTAAGCTAGTAGTTTGTAACCGAGAGGGATTCACACATGGACTGAAGGAGTGTACTGAGAAACATAGGAAGGGGAAAAGCAGCGAGTGTGTTACGGTTACAACAAACAGGAATAACAAAATTAGGAGGGTCGGGTGCAAGGCGCGAATTAGACTATTTATGAAGAATGGTATATTATTAATAGACCGATTTCACGAGGGGCACAATCACGAGCTAATCTCGGTTAATGATAGAGAGTTTCAGAAGTTGTCGCGAAACATATCAGATTACCACAAGCACCTGATCCTATATAACTCAAGGGTTAGTACTCAATTTTTTGTGCATAGTTTACATATATGGAGATAGCTTAACCGACAGATATGCGACTGATTACAATATTAAGTAATAGTATTGTTTTTTTACAGTTGAAGCTGGGAGCAACTAGGACGTACAATATGTGTAAGGAACACTTAAATGGTTTCGAGAATATTGGTGCAACTCTAACTGATTTCAAGAACTTTCACCGAGATATTAAATGCTTCATACATGAAAGGGACGGACAATTGTTCATAGACCGATTCAAAGAGATGGCAGAAACTAGGGCGGGTTTCTACTTTGATTATGATCTTGATGTTGATGGTAGCCTTAGCAGAGTTATTTGGGCTGACGGAGAAGCTAGAAGGAACTATGCCATGTTTGGTGATGCAGTATCGTACGACCCCACTTACTCCACGAACAAGTATGATATGATTTTCACACCTTTCACGGGTGTAGATCACCATAAACGGTCGGTCACATTTTGTGGGGCGCTTATTGCGCATGAAGACCATGAATCATTTGAGTGGGTTTTCAAGCGTTTCCTAGTTGCTATGGCAGGGAAGGAACCCGAGTACATTATAACCGATCAAGATGCGGGCATTATTAAGGCTGTCCCCATTGTTTTCAAGAGAGCGCGCCATCGGTTTTGTATGTGGCATATCATGAACAAGGTGCCGTCAAAGTTCGGGGTAACCAGGGAAGATTATAAGGATTTTCTAAAGAAATTGAATGACATCATATGGGACGACGATTTAGAAGCCACAGAGTTTGACATTGGTTGGTCAGCATTAATGGAAACACATGGGCTTGTCAACGATGATTGGTTTACGGAAACGTTTAGTAAAAGGAGCCAGTGGGTAATGGCGCATTGCAGGGACTTGAACATGGGGGCTGTCATGAGAACGACACAACGATCAGAGAGCACAAATAGTTATTTTAAGAGGTTTGAGTCAGTCAGCACGATCGTTGAGTTCTGGATGCGTTTTGAGAGCGCTATGGACCAACAACGACATACACAAAAGAAACTTGACAATGATAACCGACACTCGTCTCCAAAAATTGCTACCCATGTGCCTTTAGAGCGTCACGGGGCAGAAGTGTACACACATGCGACTTTCAAAGAATTTCAAGAAGAGGTGAAGTACTCTATCGACACATGTAAGACCGGGGGTTACACCGAGAAGGATGGGCTAGAGGTGACCATCGTTAAAGATGCGTGCAAGAGAAGGAGCTATCAGGTTCAGTACAACCCAGGTATTAATATAGTTGCAGTAATCGTTTAATAGAAAAGATAAGTTTCAGAGGATCTTCAGTAATGAAGTTACACACTATAGACTATGAAATTACACATATTGCCTTAGAAGTTACACATATTAATATTTATGTGACAATTGTTTGAACTCGACAGAAAATTTCGTAGCATGCTGCACCTGCAGAAACTTTGAAAGAAAAGGAATATTATGTCGACATATAATATGGATTTATTCGTCCAACGGGTTGCAAACAATACCACAGGATTATGTTGCTCGAAGATGGACGAGTGATGCACTTCGCTTCAACATGTTAGACTATGGTGGTAAACTCAACGATGATATTGATATCATTGATGCAAAGCAGATTGAGATGACGAAGTTGTGGTCAGAAATACACGACACAGTTGGATTACTTCGTGGGCTGGGCAAAGCTGAAGTTGAGAGTATGTGCAGCTTAATTCGGGAATTTAGGGAGAAGTTATTACCATGCAAGGAGACATTGAATAAGCAACAGGAAATGGTAAAATTACTTGGTTGTCCGGCCAGTGACGAGATAACAATATTTCCACCTAAAAAATCCAAAAACAAGGGGAGCGGCAGAAGGATGTTGTCAAGTAAGACGAAAGCAATTGCAAAAGCAAGTAAGCCGAAACGAATGTGTAATAACTGCAAGTTAATGGCTCACCACGACAAAAGAAACTGCCCAAACCCGTTCGCAGAGCATCCCCCATCATCACCATCTGAGGATACATCTAATGAAGAAGAAGAAGAAGAAGAAGAAGAAGAAGAAGAAGAAGAAGAAGAAGAAGAAGAAGAAGAAGAAGAAGAAGAAGAAGAAGAAGAGGAAGAAGAAGAAGATGGGCAGTCCGTAGTGTAGTGAATGAAGTAATACCTCCGTCTCAACAAATTTTTTGCACTTTTTAGCCTTATTGTTGAGGAGTATTTTGATAAAAGGTAAACAATATGGTGAGACGGAAGGAGAATGAACAATGGGGAAAGACATTTTGTTTGTAATCCAGCTATAGCAGTATTGAACTTTAATCAACATTCAGTGGCTAAATGCTAAAACAATTAGTTGGAGTTACATTGAACGTGTTGGTGTTATATTTGACACGCTTGATTTTTGTACTATTTTATCATGTACACTGGACTACCATATTTCACTAATTTTATACAAACTGTGAGGTGAAGTTACATAAAATGCGACAAAAGTTATACATTTGTGAGGTAAAGTTACACCAAAAGCCCCGAATGAAAGTTAGTAATTTTTAGGTCACATATGACGAGGTTTTGATTCAAAATTTTGTTACAAGTTACAGACCAAAGTAAGCCATTTTATACTTGAAGTTATACCAAAAAAACACAAAGTAAAGATAAACGTATTTCAGTTAAAACTTTTGAAGGTTCAAACTACAACTTCAGTTGGGAGTTACACTGGATCAGCTTGGAGTTACAGAGGTTAAGAGTTGAAGTTACATAATTGTTCACTAAAACTTCCTGACAAAAAGTTACACAGCCTGTGAATCAAAGTCACACAAAATGAACAAAATACAAACACAGGCTAAATATTCTTGAACCTCATCAAAGCTTGATTTATTCAGTTATTCACAATAACCCCATATTCAGGTAGTTCTATTTCCTGGTCAAACACTTCTGAATACGACGGGAGAGGTGCAAATCATTCCATATATCTTCCTTGTCTCTAATAAAAGCATTCACCTTCGTAATGATTCCCTCTCTGAGGTCGTTGATATCCGCTAGTATGAGGGATGCAGCGAACTGGATTACCAAGTAGCGACGGTTGATTTTCTTCTCAAGGTCAGCATGATCAAAAGTCTCACCCTCATACATTAGCATATACGTCATTGCGAATATCCCGGACTCAGTCGTGTTTATCGGCTTCTCCTGCCAAGCAAATTTGATCTGGCGGTATTCAAAATTAGCAATATCAATTCCTCGAGCAACACCTCTAGAATCCCTATAGTCACTGATGTGGGCAGCCTGCCACAAAGAACCTTGATATAAGCAAATTATTTTATCAAAATAGACTTAAATATTAAAAAGTCGTAAACTCAAAGTCAACTTACAATTAGTTTACAAGCTTTGCAGACGTCAGACTTCGTCCAATCAGGGTAAAATTTATGGTCAAGCAAATCAACTGTTTCTGATTTGTAGTTGATGCATACACAGGCGAAATGACCTTGAACCTTTAGAGGTAGGAACAGTAAATTCGCGTTGAAACTGAATACGTTTCCACAATCTTGAATGAAAACGTCCCACACCTCATACAGCCTATCAGCCACTGTATTGATCTGTGTGTCAGAATCACATGCTTCCAACTGTTCGTTGATAATGCCCTGTAGATGTATTTCAAATCGAATTAGAGCTGGTTATTTATCAAGTTACACGGACAATTGATAAATGCGATCATAACAACTCATGTATATGAAAATTGAAAACTAATGTCGTACCATATGACGTAGGCCGAAGAAAGACATCCTTTGGAACTCATTGTCCTGTGCCTCCAACCGGTTCAGCAACATGGCCCAGCACTCGATCACCGCATCTGACATTGGTGTCTCAGATAGCATAGACAAGATATCGGCCCGGTTAAGCTGAGTAAGATCCGTATAGCACACTAGTGGTTCACTGTGTGTAACACATAATATAATCAATTAACACCCATTATTATATATCAGATATAGCAAACCATTAGTGTACTTTGCCTTTTTTTAATAATTTAAACATAGTTAAGAGAACTTACTTATGTTCCAGTTTGTAGTCGTCTAAGAAGCAGTAGTCTGCGACATGCTTACGCAACTCTGTCAGATCCTTGATTAATGCCTGGTTAGCGCATAGAAACTTGGAGACAACCACGACTGTAAGTTCAGACTCCCCACACCACATGGAGCAGCCGAGCCCATCACCCTTACCACGAGACCGACTCCTAACAACAGATGACGCCCCCGCTATGACAGGGGATTGGCTTACAGAGACCATGATTTCAGGGGTATTCACAGAGTTCTGTCCTGTACAGTGTCGTTTAGCAGTCCTAGTCGAAATGTCGGAATCAACTATTCTCTTGCTGGCAGACGTATCACCATGCTCCCCTCTAATTCCATCATTATTATCCACTACGACTCCCTTTTTCACCACAACAGTTCCAGTCTCGTTTACTCCACAAAGCGCCTCATTCAGTTGAGATTCACTCATAAAAGTCATTGGGATTTGAGATACAGACCATTCTGGGACGGTGACAGTCGCATCGACATTTTCAGCAGTCACGCCATAAAGTTCCTTATCTGTAACTACATGAGGAGTAGCCGTGCCAGAGTGTACATCAGATGGAATTGGTTCTTCGTGCAGTTCTGCCGCCCTCGCACCATTTAAAACATGTCCAATTTCTGCTGTGGAGTATAAGGCATCCTCCATTTCTTCTAAAGAAAATTGCGACGATTTCACAGCCGCATCTTCAGCCTCTCCAGGAACTTCAGACTCCGTTTGTAACACCCCCTCATACCAAGGTTCCTTACCAGGACTACCCAAGTATGAAAGACTGTTACCATCTCGGTTGCCCGAGGTTAGTACATATCAAAAGCGTCTGAACTGAGCACATTTATTAAAGTAATGAAAAATACAAAGTTTACAATATCCAAACCCAAATATTGTCTAAAGAAATACAACTTCAAAGTCTTAAAAATAAAAAGGAAACTTGCTAAGACTCAGACAGTGATGCTATGACTCGTGGTGGCAATTCTCCCAATGAAATCCCCAAGCTCTCACTAGCAAAACCTGTCAAGCCTGCTCACCATCCCCGAATGGATCACCGCAGATTACACAAACAACAACGGGGTCAGTTTTATGCAACAACAAGACAAACAAATGCAATACTCGTCCGATCATCGTCATCTCCCAATCACCCTATCTCACATAGTAACCGACTACACACTAAAGTGTGTAGCCCTGCAGATTACCCATCGCAACAGGTAATCCTCGCCGCCAATGGGTGACCGCAGCCGATCCCACCTAGTCCAGCTCCTCAACGAGCGACAATAATCCCCGTCCCTTAATGTGCACATCCCCTCCCGTGGCGGGTTCCACGGAGGGCGAACTAGGGTGTGAAGCCACTCCCGCAAGTGACTCCACCACAATCACAATCACATGACACTACTGTCATCTCAATCCCTCTCACACCAACATTGTCACAACAATCTCCATATTACGATGATCAATAGACAACGATAAATACAATAATATGTCATGTAAAGCACAAAGAATCGAGTAGGGAAACCCTACCTTAGCAATCACAAAGAAGATAAGCAACACGGACAATCAAAAAGGCTCCTCTACGAAGTCTTCTCCTATACAAAGATCGTACAACACAATTACACTTTGAACAATTCCCAACATTCCCTTCCCATATAAAAGTACAGTAACCCAAAAGATACAATAATACAAAGATAGAACTTACAATCAATCGGTGCAACAAGGGTTTATACGGAATAATCACCGCAAATATCCACACAACTATGCTACGAGATGCTCAAGGAAGGAATTAGGGAATGATTTGGGTAGGATTAGGGTAACGTAGAAATGATAATGTGTGTAAAGTGATATTAGAAACTGACGCGGAGAATATAAAATACCCTAATCAAACCGTCGAAATATAACTTCGCCAAACCGGACACTCGGTCGAGTGTGACGACACTCGGCCGAGTGGCCTACACTCGGTCGAGTATTCACTATACTCGGCCGAGTGTTCCTCGGCAGAACCGAAATAACTCACACAAAGAGCACTACTCGGCCGAGTAGGCTCTACTCGGTCGAGTAGGCTCCAAAGGAAATCCGTAGTGTTACAATCTTTCCCCCTAAAAAGAACTTCGTCCCGAAGTTCACACTCAACTACACACAAACACAACACCACGACACAAGACTCTAACAAACACATGAAACAACTCCAAGGAACTACGCAAGCATCACAACAAGTTACCCCAAACACATCTCCCGACACGAATCAAACAAAGTAAAGAGAACACAAAACACTATCGCGACCATCTCCTACCCCCCTAAAAAGACAACGGTTACGTCCCCGTAACCAGACATACCTGATCAAAAAGGTTAGGAAAGCGGTCTCGCATAGCTTCCTCGGATTCCCATGTTGCTTCCTCCACATTATGATTAGACCAAAGGACCTTGAGTAAGACCGTCTCGCCATTCCGGGTCTTACGAACCTTGCGATCAAGAATCTCCTTAGGAATCTCGGCATAAGACAAGGATTCATCAAGTTCGATGTTCTCCATCTCGAGGATGTGCGACGGATCACTCACATATTTCCGGAGTTGAGACACATGAAAAACATTGTGAACTCTATCCAAAGCTGGTGGTAAAGCTAACCTGTAGGCTACCTCGCCAACACGGTCCAGAATTTCATAAGGACCTATAAACTTTTGGCTTAGCTTCCCCTTTTTCCCAAACCTCATAACACCTCGCATAGGTGACACTTTCAAAAGCACCTTGTCACCTACCGCGAACTCAATGTCCCTGCGGTGTAAGTCGGCGTAGCTCTTTTGACGATCTTGAGTCGCTCTCATCTTTTGGCGAATCAACTGGATTTGCTCAACCATATCTGAACCAACCGTGGTCCTAGAACCACCTTTGTCTCGGAACTATCATCCCAACAAACTGGACTTCGGCATTTCCGACCATACAAAGCTTCAAATGGTGCCATCCCAATACTTGTATGATAACTATTATTGTATGAAAACTCGATCAAATCAAGTCTGTCTTCCCAACTGCCTCCAAAGTCCATAACACATGCCCTTAGCATGTCTTCCAAGGTCTTGATGGTCCGTTCATTCGACCATCGGTTCGGATGAAAAGTCGTACTCATCTTCAGCGTTGTGCCCATCAACTCTTGCAGTTCTTGCCAAAACTTTGATATGAACCTCGCATCCCGATCGGAAACAATATCTTTCGGAATACCATGTAACCGAACCACATGCTTTTCAGAACCCAAAGCCAATTTGCATCTTAGACCAAGTATCTTTCATTGGAACAAAATGGGCTGACTTGGTTAGCCGATCAACAATCACCCAAATCATGTTGTTACCTTGTTGTGACCTAGGTAACCCCACAATAAAGTCCATAGAGATCGACTCCCATTTCCACTCGGGCACTTTGTCAGGGACCTGAATCTTACCTTGAGGTCTCCTTTGCTCACCTTTGACCCTCTGGCAAGTCAAACATCTAGCCACAAACTCAGCTACCTCCCTCTTCATGTTCGGCCACCAAAAAGTCTTCTTAAGGTCTCTGTAAAGCTTGTCACCACCCGGGTGAACCGAATAAGGAGTGCAATGAGCCTCGGACAAGATCATTCTCCTTAACTCGCATCGTCAGAACACACCATCTCCCATCAAAACGAACACTCCCATCCGGATGTATAAAGAACCTAGATCTTTGCTCCGCTCTCTACCGTTGACTTCCACTCCGGATTTTAGGATCAAGCTCTTGCTTACCTTTGATGTTTTCATACAACTCTGGCTCGATCGTCAAATCTCCGATGGTATTCCCCTCTCGAATCATAAAGATCCCGGACTAGACATCTCATCTCTCAACTTCAAGAAGGACATAGTGCATAGCGAATGAACGCTCTTCCTACTCAAAGCATCCGCGACAACATTAGCTTTACCCTCGTGATAGATGATCTCCATATCATAATCTCCAATCAGCTCCATCCACCGTCTCTGTCGCATGTTAAGCTCCTTCTGAGTGTATATATACTTTAGACTCTTATGATCAGAGAACACCTTAAAAGTTGCGCCGTAAAGGTAGTGCCTCCAAATCTTAAGAGCGAACACAACTGCACCCAGCTTCAAATCATGAGTAGGGTAGTTCTCCTCATATTGCTTCAGCTGCCTCGAAGCATAAGCTATCACTCTCCCTCCCTGCATCAAGACACAACCCAAACCGTTCTTCGAAGCGTCGGTATAGACCTCAAAGTTCTCACAACCCTCAGGCAAGGCTAGGATAGGAGCTGTGGTCAAGCGTTCTTTTAAGGTCCAAACGCCGTTTCACAACTCTCATCCCAAACAAATCGACTTCTTTCCTCATCAAGGATGTCATAGGCCGTGCTATGGTAGAGAAATCCTTCACAAATCTCCGTAGTAGCAAGCAAGACCTAAGAAACTCCGAATCTCCGCCACATTCTTCGGCGATTCCCACTTGGTAACGGCCTCAATCTTACTAGGATCCACAGATACCCCCTTCTTGGATATTACATGGCCTAGAAAAGCCACTTCCTCTAACCAGAACTCGCACTTGGATAACTTGGCATAGAGCTGATTTTCCCTCAAAGTCTGCAAAACTATCCTCAAGTGCTCTTCGTGCTCTTCTTTAGACTTGGAATATACTAGGATATCGTCGATGAAAACGACCACAAACTTATCCAAAAACGGTGTGAAGATCATGTTCATCAAATCCATAAAAGCTGCTGGCGCATTGGTCAACCCAAAAGGCATCACTACATACTCGTAGTGACCATAGCGAGATCGGAATGCTGTTTTAGGAATATCCTCGTCTGCTATCCTCAGCTGATGATACCCCGACCTCAGATCAATCTTAGAGAATACACCAGCTCCACTTAGCTGATCGAACAAATCATCAATCCTCGGCAACGGATACTTGTTCTTCATCAGAACCCGATTGAGCTCTCGTAGTCAATGCACAATCTCATACTCCCATCTTTCTTCTTTACAAAAAGAACTGGAGCTCCCCACGGTGACACACTAGGCCTGATATAGCCCTTGTCTAACAACTCATGTAACTGCTTCTTCAACTCAGCCAACTCTTTAGGTGCCATACGATAAGGTGCTTTAGATATAGGTCCCGTTCCCGGCTTAAGCTCCACGCTGAAATCAACATCCCTCTTGGGAGGCAAACTCGGTATCTCCTCAGGAAATACATCTTCAAATTCCTTCACCACGGAAATCTCAGAAGATGTCGGCGGCTCTACTCGATGATCTCTCACATGACAAAGGATTAAGGGACACTTCTTCCTTAAACATGACTTTAAAGTCATAACTGCTATAAACCTACACTTAGGCTTTACCACAAACCCTCTATAGGACACTTTAACACCCTTGGGACTCTTTAAAGACACTCTCTCTCGTCTACAATCTATCCCGGCATCATACCTACCCAGCCGGTCCATCCCGACAATTACCTCAAACCCATCCTTAGGAAACTCTAACGGGTTTATCGGTAAATCCACCCTCCAATCACCATAGGTATACCCTTATATAACTTGAGACACTACACAGACTCCCCTGAAGGTATGAACACATCATCTTTTACAACCTCAAACTGGCCCAAACCCATAGACACTGCATGACTCTTAGACACAAACGAATGTGTAGCCCCAGGAATCAAACAAAACAAAAGACGGTACATTATTAACAAGAAAGGTACCGGTAACTACATGAGCATCATCCCGTGCTTCCTGCTTATCCATCATGAAGAGCTTTCCACTATTCTTCCGTCCTCCACCCCGAATCAAGCATTGGAGGTACTAGGCTTAGCCGCCGAGTCCTGGGTGACACCGTTATTCGACGCCGATAAGATCCACCACCACCGCGGTTGTAACCGCCCGGCTACCCCGTCCACCTCTGTTGCCCCATGAACCTCCCGGTCGGTTACTAGCAAAACTCCGAGTCGGCCCCCGAGAGAAATTTCCGATCGAGCTCTGAAACATTGCGGGCTTATAGCTCGTGCATTCCCGCCTTTTGTGGCCCACACCACCACAGTTGAAACACGTAAGGTTGGTGTTGTCACTTACAGCCCGACCTCCATTCTTTCCCCAGCCACGAGAACCTCCAGAGAAACCAACTCCACTAGAGAAAGCTTTAGCATGGTTGAAATTCCCTTTCTTGTTGGTTGGTTGATTGTTGTTCCCACTATCACCCTTCCTCTTTTGAGTAGCAGATCCTCTCCTCAATCTCCTTGAGAGATCCACCATTCTCTCGGCTTGACCCGCTCTCGATACACCTCTTTGAGGTCAGAGCAACCCCCCCTGCATACGACTCACGATCTTAGCAGACAAGCCCCTCTCAAATCGGAGAGCCAAACCTTTCTGTCCGAGCTGCAAATCTTCCACATAACGAGATAGCTCCACAAATCGATGATAGTAATCAGTGACTGTCATCTCCTCAGACATAGTGAAAGATTCAAAGTCGGATCTCATCTTGTGTCGGATATGCTCCGGCACAAATTGCTCTCTCATAGCGCTCTTCAACCGGCACACGGAATAGCCCCTTCCTCCCGGTAATAAGCTCTAGCATCTTCCTTGACATTCTGCCACCAAACTGCAGCTTCTCCTCGTAGGTAGTACACTACCTGCTCAACAATCATGTCCTCGGGGAACTTAACCATTTCCATGAGGGCCTCAATCTCACGGTGCCACTTCTCGAGCAGCTTTGGTTCACCTACCCCGTCATATGTGGGAGGGTGGAAACGAGCAATGTTGATGCTAAGCTGAGTTGCATCAATCGGCTTCTCGTTCCCTTTTCCCACATTTTTGAGAGCTTCAAGGAGAGCCTCTTGTTGCTCAATCATGCGAGCAATCTCATCAAGAGTCATCTCCGAAGCTTGGATCTGCGCAGGAGTTCTTTTGGGCGGCATTTTGAGCTGATAAGAAAGAAAGAAACGTAAACGCATGCTCAAAATTTAACACCCCTCCGCCATAAGAACACTCGGCCGAGTATGAATAACACTCGGTCGAGTAAAGAACACTCGGTCGAGTATAGCAACACTCGGCCGAGTGGACCATACTCGGTCGAGTGTACCCCCATGCTCGGTCGAGTTACCATAAACAGTAGCGATTGCTACTTTCCTTCAAAACAACACTCGGTCGAGTTCCCTTATGCTCGGCCGAGTACTCAATACTCGGTCGAGTGCCTAACATGCTCGGCCGAGTAACACTATTTACAGGTTAACACTTTACGATCCCTCTATCATACTCAACATTCTCATAGCAATTACGTAAGAACTCAAAAGCCATGTTATAACACCTCAGCATGCGATACATATATTAAAACTTTAACGCCATATTGTAAACATATCATCATCCAATTTGCACATACGCTAAATCCAACGTTGAAATCACAACCGTCTCATCAATTACTTCTCCCATCACAACAGTTAAGAATCTCATCACACATATATACAATTATCGACTTTTACTAACATGCATCTTCACATACGGACACATACAAGGCCTAGTCCTCATCACACTCTCCCCAAGTTACCGGCTCGAGTTAGTAAGGGCCATTATGCGACTCCGGGACGTCTCCCGAGTCTTTGCGGTAGCTCCAAACTACTCTCCCCGGGTTCATTTTAGTTAGACTCCCTAGATTCATTAAATTCATTTGTTTAGGTGCCGGAATCTTCGGCTCTGATACCACTTTGTAACACCCCCTCATACCAAGGTTCCTTACCAGGACTACCCAAGTATGAAAGACTGTTACCATCTCGGTTGCCCGAGGTTAGTACATATCAAAAGCGTCTGAACTGAGCACATTTATTAAAGTAATGAAAAATACAAAGTTTACAATATCCAAACCCAAATATTGTCTAAAGAAATACAACTTCAAAGTCTTAAAAATAAAAAGGAAACTTGCTAAGACTCAGACAGTGATGCTATGACTCGTGGTGGCAATTCTCCCAATGAAATCCCCAAGCTCTCACTAGCAAAACCTGTCAAGCCTGCTCACCATCCCCGAATGGATCACCGCAGATTACACAAACAACAACGGGGTCAGTTTTATGCAACAACAAGACAAACAAATGCAATACTCGTCCGATCATCGTCATCTCCCAATCACCCTATCTCACATAGTAACCGACTACACACTAAAGTGTGTAGCCCTGCCAGATTACCCATCGCAACAGGTAATCCTCGCCGCCAGTGGGTGACCGCAGCCGATCCCACCTAGTCCAGCTCCTCAACGAGCGACAATAATCCCTGTCCCTTAATGTGCACATCCCCTCCCGTGGCGGGTTCCACGGAGGGCGAACTAGGGTGTGAAGCCACTCCCGCAAGTGACTCCACCACAATCACAATCACATGACACTACTGTCATCTCAATCCCTCTCACACCAACATTGTCACAACAATCTCCATATTACGATGATCAATAGACAACGATAAATACAATAATATGTCATGTAAAGCACAAAGAATGAGAGTAGGGAAACCCTACCTTAGCAATCCTGTGAGTAAGCAACACGGACAATCAAAAAGGCTCCTCTACGAAGTCTTCTCCTATACAAAGATCGTACAACACAATTACACTTTGAACAATTCCCAACATTCCCTTCCCATATAAAAGTACAGTAACCCAAAAGATACAATAATACAAAGATAGAACTTACCAATCAGTGCAACAAGGGTTTATACGGAATAATCACCGCAAATATCCACACAACTATGCTACGAGATGCTCAAGGAAGGAATTAGGGAATGATTTGGGTAGGATTAGGGTAACGTAGAAATGATAATGTGTGTAAAGTGATATTAGAAACTGACGCGGAGAATATAAAATACCCTAATCAAACCGTCGAAATATAACTTCGCCAAACCGGACACTCGGTCGAGTGTGACGACACTCGGCCGAGTGGCCTACACTCGGTCGAGTATTCACTATACTCGGCCGAGTGTTCCTCGGCAGAACCGAAATAACTCACACAAAGAGCACTACTCGGCCGAGTAGGCTCTACTCGGTCGAGTAGGCTCCAAAGGAAATCCGTAGTGTTACACCGTTGCCAAGACATCATCAGGGGTAGGGCCAAGATTAGGAGGTTGATCGTCTTGCGCATGTCTACTTGCAGCTCCATCAGCTATACGGAAAGCCTCGTCCAATTCCGCCGCAGTGAACTGCGTCTCCTCCAACAGCTGGCGATCAGTCCAGGCCATAAACTCAGTTCCTGATTGCTCCAAATCTATGCTACGCGGTTTGGATTGATCTAAACCAGCAGAATCTTCAACCTCATCAGCAGTGTTATCACGTACCACTCCCACCATCAACTCTCCAGCAACATTAACATCAGTTTCATTATTTTCAATGGCACTATCCTTATCAGCAGATACAACTACATCTCCCGAACCTCCTTCATTAGCGAGATCACGAAGTACTTCACTTACTTGCCTCGTAGAAACATCAAATTCGACAGGCTTCTTTTGGGTTTCTGACCGATGCTCATGAAATACAGGTGCATTAGCAACACTTTTTTTCAGTCGTTGAGCAATTTCTTGTACTTCATCGATGTACAAGTGAATATTTTCACCGCAAAAGAATTCTTGAGTTGAATTTGATGGGACTGGGCCAATGGGTTCGGTTGTTGCGCTTTTGATCGTTGAGATTGCATCTGCGAACCATGAATAGAACACCATAGAGTTCCTTTGCAACTTTAAATAAACCTCGTGTATATCCTACATTTGACAAGCTTGCATGTGTTAGATGCTAATATAATGATTCTTTCAAGGCAGTAAGAAATGGTAATAGTAGGGGGCAGAAGTGAAGTTATACTGTCACTGATTAAAGTTACACAATATGTGAACTAAAGTTACAAATAGCATAAAAAAAAAACTTACGTCCACAGCCCGAACTTTCAATTGTTGATCATCCTCAACTCCTGGGGGGACTTGTATCTGAATAAAGTTCTTTTCAAGTGATGAGTAGGATGTCGAACCCAACTGAAGTTGGGGTGCAACAATGGACACGTTCAGACACCGCGGATACTTCACCTTAGATAAGGTCTGACGCCCCAAACCACCATTAGCCAATTCACCACTTAACCTATCCAGAATCCTTTTCTCATCCCAGTGCTTGATGAGTGGGAGATCATGCTTGCAAATTTCGCCCCGGAAATCAAAACGCTGGAAGTATGTGATCATCAGGAATGGGATACACCCAATCAATTTGGTACGCTCCTTTTTAGAATCTTCACCGGCTTTCACCATGTTCTGTAACACGTACGAACACCAATCATACTGCTGGACAGCGCTAACGTCTTCAGTGGCCCTCAGAAGCTTTAGATCAATACCATTGTTTGAGGTCGGGGCAAGGAATGAGGACATACTGAACAGAACAAATAGTCTACAGAAATTGTCGTCAGCGTCTGTCATAGCCATAAGCTGAGCGAATACCTTGCCTAAAGGAATTGAACTCGAAGCTTTCTTGACATTGTAAGCTTCTCGCCAACGAGCTTTCAACGCCTTATTCTCAGGGGACTTTGACCCCTTCTGTGAACCAGTAGGCACTAAGGGCAGAGGATTGGGTCCGGCCGGCAGCAAAAAACAATCATGAACATCATGCTTCGACAACATAAACTCTTTGGTTTCGGAGGCCCTAAACACATATGAGCCATCGTTGAAGGCATCGATAAATTCCAGAACTCCTGCTAGTGGGAAATTCTTGAACTTAAGCTCGAGCAAACCACCAAATCCAATTCTCTTCACCGCACCTATCTGAGCTGCATTCAGCTTCCCAATTATTTTTGCAAGCCTCGACGGGCGGCAGGCGACCGTGATGATTTGTTCTTCCTCGTCCTCACTTTCACCATCGTGTTCTTCCTCATCACTAGACATCTGCAGAAAAGAGTGACTAAAATCAGCGAAATTGTGTCCTTAAATTGCAAAACAAAGCATTTGTTAATATATAAAGCATGTGAATGAAGAAGTTGCACAAAATCCTTCTGAAGTTACAGTCACAAAGCAATGAAGTTAGAGATTGTCACTTAAGTTGTGCAGTTACACATTACACAGTTGAAATTACAAATATTGTTCAGTAAAGTTACACTGTGTGATTGCCAATTAAAAAATAGAGCATGTGAATATAGGAGTTGCACAAAATCCTGCTGAAGTTACAGTCACAAAGCATTGAAGTTACAGATTGTCAATTAACTGGTGCAGTTACACATTACAGTTACAATTACAAAAATTGTTCATTACTATAATGAATTGAAATTATGGGCAATATCAGTGAAGTTACACAGATCGTTTATTTAAAATGAAACAATGGGGAGTTCAAAGTTGCACTAAATACAGCTGGAGTTACAGATACTAAGCAGGAGAGTTACAATTGTAAATGAACATTTGAAGTTAATAATCAGTGTAATTAACATTTGAAGTTACATCAAACAAGCAGTAGAGTTACAGATAGTAAATAGAGGATGTTCTAATTGAAGTTACACAAATACCAGCTGAAGTTACAGTAAAAAAGTAGCAGAGTTACAAATTACAAATGAATAAAATCACATATTAGTACTGAATAAAACAATGAAAGTGAGACTGAATGACAAATTCCCCTTGTACTTGGACAAACAAAGAGTTAAAATCAAACTATACCAAAATATCAATAAATCAAATATAAAACAAAATTAATGAATAGTCCCAAAAAAAAAGGATCAATCATAAAACATTAATCAAGGTTGCACGTAATACAGCTAGAGTTACAGAAACTAAGCAGGAAAGTTACAATTGTGAATGAACATTTGAAGTTACACAAATAGCAGCTGAAGTTACAGTAACAAAGAAGCAGAGTTACAAATTATAAATGAATAAAATCACATATTCGTACTGAATAAAACAATGAAAAGTGAGACTGAATGACAATTTCCCCTTGTAATTAGACAAACAAAAAGATAAAATCAAACTATTCCAAAATATCAATAAACCAAATATAAAACAAAATTAATAAATAGCAAAAAAAAAAAGTATCAATCATAAAACAATGATCTTGTAAATTACACTATTCAAAAATATCGTATAAACAAAATATAAAACAAAATTATTAAATTGCAAAAAACAAATATCAATCATTAAACATTAATCTTGATAATGTGGGTAAATCAAGCAATAAGATATTGCATGTTGAAAAGTTGAAATCAAATTTTAAGCATAAATAAACATGAATTTACATAAAATAAAAGCAACAAATTAGCTAATAAATCGAGTAAAGCTGAATAAAAAATTGCAGAAATCAATGAAGATTAAAGAGTAACTGACTAAAAAATACCTTATAAACGTGGATGTTGCACGAAAACAAATCAAAGCACGGATGGCGAGATGAATAAGAAGATGAAGATTTTGGATTATGGCGAGATGAAGATTAATGAGATGAAAATAAAATAGAGAGGAAATAGGGAGGTTTTAGAGAGAAGATGGATTTTGAATTATTGTGGGAAAAGAGGAGTTTCAGCTGTTTACTGTTTGATAACTGATGTTTGATTGCATGTTGGCGGTGTTGCAGTGAAAGTGGCGTGGGAGAGTGGGTTTTAGGAGAGAGGTAATTACTAAGATTTATTACTAGTGTACTATTTTCTACTTTTTGGATGATATCTCAGCCATTCATCAAGCATATCCAACGGTGCATATTAGGACTTAAAGACTCAAACTATCTAAGAGGACTCTAGTGATCCTTATACTATATATATATATATATATATATATATATATATATATATATATATATATATATATATATATATATATATATATATATATATATATATATATATATATATATATATATATATATATATATATATATATATATATATATATATATATAGAGAGAGAGAGAGAGAGAGAGAGAGAGAGAGAGAGAGAGATTGGATTTGGTGATTTTGGTTCTTATGGTGAGTTGTGAGGTTGGGGGAATCTCAGCCATTAGATTAAATTAGAGATGAGTGGCCAAGATTAATCTTAGTTGTCATATAAAAGCATTGTTATTTAGTTTATTTTCTCTTTTTTCTAGTGCTACTCTTTTTTTTTACTTTAATTTTTTTTTTCTCTTTTTTTTACGTCGTGTTATTATGCTTTTTTTTACAACTTTGATTTTTTTTTCTCTTATGTTTTTCTCTAATTTTCTCATTATGTTACCTTTTTTCTTTTTCTTTTTGTACCAAATTTTTTTTTGCTTGAATTTTTTTTCACTCTTATTTTTTTTTTACCTCGTGTTATTATGTTGTTATTGTGCTTTTTTTTAACTTGATTTTTTAACGACTTTGACTTATTTTTTTTCTCTTTTTTTTTTTACCACATTTTATTGTGCTGTTATTGTTATTCCGCTGTTATTGTGATGTTATTCTGCTGTTATTTTGATTTTTTTTACGACTTTGATTTTTTTTACTTTTTTACCACGTGTTATTGTGCTGTTATTCTACTGTTATTCTGCTGTTATTGTGATGTTATTCCCGTGTCTTGATTTTTTTACTACTTTGATATTTTTTTACTACTTTGATTTTTTTACTCTTTTTTTTTACCTCGTGTTATTGTGATGTTATTCTGGTGTTATTGTGATGTTATTCCGGTGCCACTTTGATTTTTTTTACGACGTTGATTTTTTTTTATCCACATGTTATTGTGATGTTATTCTTCTGTTATTTCGATGTTATTGTTATGTTAAGTGTCACTTTGAATTTTTTTACTACTTTGATTTTTTTACTCTTTTTTTTACCGCATGTTATTGTGCTGTTATTCTGGTGTTAGTGTGATGTTATTCCGGTGCCACTTTGATTTTTTTTACGACTTTGATTTTTTTTTCTTTTTTTTACCACGTGTTATTGCGCTGTTATTCTACTGTTATTGTGATGTTATTCCGGTGTCACTTTGATTTTTTTACTACTTTGATTTTTTTACTCTTTTTTTTACTGCATGTTATTGTGTTGTTATTCTGGTGTTATTGTGATGTTATTCCGGTGCCACTTTGATTTTTTTTACGACTTTGATTTTTTTTCCTTTTTTTTATCACGTGTTATTGTCTTTGTTATTCTCTTTGTTATTCGTTGTTATTGTGATGTTATTAGGTGTCACTTTGATTTTTTTACTACTTTGATTTTTTTACTCTTTTTTACCGCATGTTATCAGATCGTTATTCGGTGTTATTGTGATGTTATTCCTGCCAAATAAATGACAAAAGACACCAATTTTACTCTTTTTTTACCGCCTGTTATTGTGCTGTTATTCTGGTGTTATTATGATGTTATTCCTGCCAAATAAATGACACCAATTTTACTCTTTTTTTACCACCTACTATTGTGTTGTTATTCTGGTGTTTTTGTGATGTTATTCCTGCCAAATAAATGACAAAAGACACCAATTTTATGCGGGCAGCAGCTCCTTATCGATTCTTCCCCTTGAAAAATCATTCCACCCCGTTAATTTTAAGAATGATTCTCCAAAAATACATTATTGTAGTTATTAGTTAATGGTTGGTGGAAGTGTTTGGTGGTTTATCATTTGCGATTGACAATTTTTGTTTGGTGGTTCGCGTGGAAGTGTTAATTATCGATAGTTCAATCAGGCTAATTTGGTTTGTAGTTAGGATCATAAATGTATTTGTCTGTATTTGTCTTAACATTAAAACGAGTCAAATATTATCATCCAACTTGTGTACCTAAGATAGTTCGGTTTCTTTTCTCTATGCATTTTGCTTTTATTCATATTTATACTACTCGACCCATCTTAAACTTAAACAAATATAAATCGAATTAAATAAAATTTATGATGCTTTAAAACACAATCTTTCGGCAAAAGCTTGAAATGTTTCTATGAACATAATAGTAATCAGAAGAGAAACTTAAGAAATCAAGTATGCAATGATTAAGTCCACTGTTTATAAAAAGATACATAAGCAAAGGACAAATAAAATTATCTGAAATTCCAAACAGATCCAATTTCTGTAAACGTAAGACAACAGAAACATAGATATACAGACGGATGGCATCTATAATACCTAATTCAGCCAATAGAAGATATCAATTTCGAAAGGAGAAAGCCATGGTTCTATGAAACATAAAAACATTATCTTTGTTATTCATACTTAATGATACAATAATAGTTAACAAATACAGACGCAATTAGCAAAACAACGAAGAAAAAACCTTCGTACAAGAGCATGACTTCGAGTAAACCTTCGCTGCATCGACTCTGCAGATCGATAACACAATTCAATTGACTTACAAAATCTCATAATTTATCAAACAATCAAAAAACAACAATGGCGAAACTCTTCGCAATCACCATTACATTCATCGCGTTATTCTTGGTTAGTCATTCCGCAAGCTTCGTCGACGATGATGGCGGAATAGAAGTCCATAATAGTAACCAGCTCCGATTCCGTTACCGAGTTCAACTCGTGATTAAACACCGAGTCAGGCGAGTTACAGGAGAAGAATCGGGACGACGTCGTCCAATAGAAAGGTGAGGTGATGGTGGGCGCGTAGATGTCGGAGGTTGGAGAAGTTGAAGAGATTTTTGGGGGTATTTTTTGGTTTAGAGACACGTTGGTTGATTAACACAAAAAAAAAGATGAAGATAATATTTTGGGAAGAAGACGATGTATTGATGCCAGCCTACTTATGTCAGGCTTTATTTTATTTTTTTATTCAATCTCAATCCGTTGGTTTCCCTTAAATCAATGGCTGAGATTTTTCAAACTCACAACTCACCGTAAGAACCAAACTTACGAGATCCGGTGAGTCCACCTATATATTTGAGTCCATGAGTCCATAAAACAATATTACGCACTATACAAAACAATTTCACGATTTTTTTTTTCGAAATTTTTTTTTCAAATTTTTTTTTTGTGTAAGCTGTGATATTGTTTAGTATAACGTGTGATATTGTATTACAAAACAATATCACGAAAACTTTTTATCTCCCTCTCATAACTTTAGTAATCAATTTACCCTATTTATTTAACTTTATTACTTTTATTTAATGATGATCTTTTTACTTTCCCCTCACCATTATATAACAATTAAAATTTCCATTTTATTCCAAAAATTGGTATGTAAAGTTTACATAGATAACTAGAATATTTTTTTCTTTTTTTCTTTATTGTATATTAAATTAATTAGAATCTTATTTTTTTATTATTTTGCGTTTTCAAATTGCAGGAGGATGATACATACTCACATATCAAAACAACTGTTACCTTAAGCAACTTTTTATTAGTTGAATATCCAACTCTTTTCAATATGAAGTTTCATGCGGCGACTCTAAAACCCCATCTATAATCTATACAATCTAATTAAAGGGGTACTTAAAATGACAAATTTAATTAAATGTAACATGGAAATCTTAATGTGACGTGGATTATCAATTTATAGTTACATGGCATTGATTTCATTCACTCATCTATAAATAAATCTATACAATTTAATTAAATGGTACCTGAAATGACAAATTTAAATGTGACAAAAGAATGTAAATGTAATAAACTTTTTAGTTTCCTCTCATATTTATACCTATTAATAATTAATACATTCTACTAATTTAACATCTAACTTTTTTTCTTAAATGATGAATTTTTGGCTTCCCTCCTCATTTATACTACCTATACACATTGCCATATTTTTGTCTACGAGTATCATCTCTTGTGTTATCAAAATATCTCTACTTGTCTACCTTAAACACCTTTGAGATTTTATATTGTCGGTCTAAACACTCTAATTCATTCAATCAATAAAGAGAACTTCAAATAACGCCTAAATATTTGTTGGAAAATAAACATTCATAGTCCAAAATCTTTAAGCTGGTTAAAATAATAAATTATTAACGATCCCGTGATTTTCACTCAGTTATAGTCGTAAATTAGAGAAAATTCAAAATTTTTATATTGAACATGGTCTAAAAAAACTAAAGTTTCCCTCGTTACTAATAAAGTTTCCTCGCTTAACATTAAAGTTCCATTTATAAATTAGTGAAATTTAAAAAAATAGTCACAATTACATTATTATATAATGCAAATTTTTATATTAGAAATAACCTAAAAAAACAAAAGTTATACTTTTATATATTAAAGTTTAACTCGTAAAATATTAGAGTTTTATTCATAAATTAGTGAAATTAAATAAACTTTAGCCAAGTTACATTTTTACTTTAATTTAAATTTTTATATTAGAAATGACCTAAGAAAAATTAAAGTTACACTTTTAGGCATTAAAGTTATACTCGTAAAACATTAGAGTTATACTTCAAAATCAGTTAAGTTGAAAATTATTTCATTAAATAAAATTTTTATATTAAAAATGGCCTAAAAAAATTAAAGTTTCACTTTTAAGCATTAAAGTTACAATCAAAAATACATAAAATTAATTTTTTAATTACAAAATTATCTTTAAGGATTAAAGTTACAATCGCAAGTAATTAAAGTTACAATCATAAATTAAAGTTTCATCTATAAAATATTAAAGTTTCATTTCAAAAATTGATTACAAGTTCCAAATCTCAACCATCAATCTTAGAAGATCTAATGTCTGAGAATTGGACTTAGGGACTCACCATTTTAGGTAGACTCATTTGAATTTCTCTCTCTCTCTCTCTCTCTCTCTCTCTCTCTCTCTCTCTCTCTCTCTCTCTCTCTCTCTCTCTCTCTCTCTCTCTCTCTCTCTCTATATATATATATATATATATATATATATATATATATATATATATATATATATATATATATATATATATATATATATATATATATATATATATATAGGGTCGGGATCCGGTGAGAACCACTAACATAATGAGAACCGTGAGAACCCTTACGAAATCATCATCAAATCTTGTTCCGAAAGTTTTGATGGATCATTTACTCTTAGTTTAGTTTATTCAAACACATTTTTAGTATAGTCAAACAAAATTTATTGATTTTATTAACAAAATATAAACTTAATGTACAAAAATACAATTAGGTATACTAAAATGGCTATATGCACGAAAACGACTACTAGGTGCATGAAAATTGTTACGTGCATGAAAATGATTACTAGGTGCATGAAAATATGAGGCTCTAGGTGCACGAAAATGAGTTCTAGGTGCATGAAAATTGTTAGATACATAAAAATGAGTAGTGGGTGCATGAAAATTCATTAAATGTTTCTCGTCTCAATTTTTCGTCAATAATTTATAATTTTTGGACCAAGAAATATGTAATCTAGACATAAAATTCTATGCCGAATCCAAATATGTTGTTATTTTTTAGAAAAAATATCCATAAGGTGAAGTTCTCAAAGTTCTCATTATGTAGGTGGTTCTCACCGGATCCCAAATCTATCTATCTATCTATATATATATATATATATATATATATATATATATATATATATATATATATATATATATATATATATATATATATATATATATATGCAAATGTGGAATTTTTGAAACGGATGTTTGTTATTGTTGTCACTCCTTTCGTGACAATATGTTTATTATCCATATGTTAGATTACAAGTTTTATTTATTTGATTTCTGAAGGAATGTGTTATCATGTTGGTTTCTACTACTAGTAAGTGTAAGGTTAAGTTATAGTGGTGTGGTATCCGAATGTATGTGTTATCATGCTAATTAGTATCTTTAGTGGAAATGTTGTGAATTTTGGTGATATTGAGTTGAATTATTGTTGATTGCTTATTGATTTATATTCTTCTTAGTCGCATCATAATATTACCTTTAATTTGTAGGAGATTAATGTAGCTAAAGGATTGAAAGAGAGTAGAACTTCTACAAATTCACCCAAGAATCTACTTGAGGTATTAATTACATATATTTTATTTACTATTTAGTTATCGCTTTTTCGTAAATATGTGATCTGTCGTATAATGTATATATTTTGCACTAAGTACTAAAGATGCAACAATTATTGTTAATTTGTTATCTTTTAATCATCTTAAGTATTGCACTTCTTAAGATAGAGTTTTGAGTTGTATAATCTTAAGTATAGTGCATTTGCGTGTCTTAAGTATACTGCATTTGAGTAAGTGTTTATATATGTTATTAATACTCTATTATTTCTATTGTTATTTCTATAGTACAAGGGAACTAACTGCCAATACCTATTCGGGTGAACAAATACACAAATGGGCTGATGTTCGGCGCAGAGCTCGACAAGGTGAGAGACTTTTAATAATGTGAGGGAGTAAGTATTTATATGATAATGTAATACAAAACTAGATAGGTATGTAATAATGTACCATTTTAATCTTTAAGATGCTATGTGAAAACATGTGTATAGAGACGTGTGTATGGAGAATTGATATTTATGTAAAAATTAGAGTAATTTTTGATGCAGGAATGAAAGTTTTTATACCTTTTGTATAGAATTTTCTCTTTGTGAAAGCATTCTGTGTATATACAGATGCTGAAATGCTACTGAACGAAAAAAATGGCATTTTAGTAGATCGAACGCGATGATCAAAATATAAAAAAAAAATATAAAAAAACTTGACAACGGTTATGGAAAAAACCGTTGTTAAAAGTGTGACAAAAGACAACGGTTCTTGCATAACCATTGTCTTTTGTCACACTTTTTACAACGGTTCTTGCTTAACCGTCGTCTTTTGTCACAATTTTTACAACGGTTCTTGCATAACCGTTGTCTTTTTTCACACTTTTAAAGAACCGTTGTCTTTTGTCACAGTTTTTACAACGGTTCTTGCATAACCGTTGTCTTTCAAAACCGTTGTCAACTAATTAACAACGGTAGGTTCTATAACGGTTCCGTATTTTTGTTTTACAATGGTATTGGACCGTATTTAACCCTTGTTATTCCAGTTAATTGGCGTAGTGTATGTATTGATAACTTGATGTATATGGAGGCATTTATGTTTATGATTTCTATACACACGCTCCAATGATTATTTAGTGATTACATTTTGATGAAATCGTAATTTATACTTCGTGTAACTACGTAAGATTACACTACATCATTTTAACATAACACTTTAATAAAATAAACTAGTTTTGTGGTCTGATGCGTGCATTTTATATAGACTTTTTGTACCGTATTTACACGCATCTCTATGCATTTTACGTAATATTTAGTTACAAATGTCCCCCGAATTGTCTACTTTGGTTTCTCTTGCCCTATTTGCAGGAATGAAACAAAGAGAAGCGAAATCAAGCTTAGAACATGTCCCTATGCATGCATTTAGGAGATGAGTTGAGTCGGAGCTTGGAAACTACTAATTGTGATGCACGTAAAAGCAAGGTAGCTAGGCGAGAAAAGGAAGAGCTTCAAATTACTAGTGCCTAGTTTGAAGAGTCATATCTCGAGTTTTACAAATGATATTCAATTGATTCTAATTGGAGGTGAAATCTTATCCTCTTAGCCTCCCAACGCCATGAAAATCGCTTGTGTCCGACAATTAACGAAGAAATGGCGGCCGTTTGAAGTTCAGTGTGCAAAGCAGGAATTACGCGCTGAACATTGCTAGATCGAGGACTTTAACCACTCGATCGACCACTTTAACCAATCGATCGACCACCTAATCTACTCGATTGAGCACTTAAGTATTCGATCGACCGCTTTTGAGCACTTTACTGTTCGTTCGAAAGCTTTTTGGGAAGATACCTCTCGATCGACTAACTTATAGTTGGTCGATCGAGCAAATCAAGTCTGACGCAACATATTTCAAGTCGAGACCTTTTTATTATATCTTAGTTTATCTTATAATAATTATCTCTTATAAATAAGAGATTATTAGGTCGTTTAGGGGATCTCTTCCTTCTTCCCTTTTCCAATCTGTTTCGACGCTACTTTTTTTTTTTTTGGTGAAATGTGAGTATATATATATATATATATTTCAAAACTTATCCAATTACATAAGGATCAAAGGAATTCCAAAAAATTAGAAACAAAAAAAGAAGCCATCGTCCCCATCAACAGAATCCCACACAAGTCCTTATCTCCAAATCAGTTTGTCCACTTCTACGATCAGTAAGTCTACGAATTTGCATTTCAACGCTACTTTCCCGGATCTTAACTTTTGTAATTCTCTACTCTCTTTTATTGTTATTTAGTTTATGCTAATTATTATTTCACATCTTTTTACCATGTTTTCTATTGTTTTACCCATCGTTGTTGTTCAATTTATTGTCATGCGTAGCTAATTTTTCTATTGCTAGGATTAGGGGAACCATGATGTAAAACGATGATGCGATAATTAGTTTAGGAGGTTTTGTTGTGAGAATTGATTTATAGCAATTTAATTGTAATTGTTTAGTTGAGTGCACGCTTCTAAACTAGTTAATCCTGTTAAATTCAGACCTAAATCGAGAGATTGGAATGAATAGACCTGTTATAAACAATAGACTACACTAATGAGGGTGAAAGCTAAGTTAGTAGTATTTTAGGGCGGATAGCGGACCGAAAGGACCTTTCCTTTACCTTTCTCACATCAGACCGACTGACCTTACCTTTAGCAGAATTGTATGATATCATGGTGAACCGACATCCTAGCATTTCTCTCTATTTGCTCACATCTATTTCAATCCTTGCCTTTTTAATATTTCCTCTTTTACTGCTCTTTAATTCAGTTAAAACAACTCAAAACCCCCCAAGAAACGGTTACTTAGACGGACTTAGTTTAGCTTATAAAATTCCCATCTTCCTGTGGATACCCGACTTACCTCTGCTGCATTAGTTAGAGCCGATTAGTTTATTTTTTATAGGGTTGCGACAGCCGTGTCAAATTTTGGCGGCGTTGCCGGGGAGACGATGATATTTTATTTGCTTTACTTTAGTTTGTCTTTTGTCTCAGGGAACTTCAGTTCCTTGAGACCGTTCTCATGTTACTTACCATCAGGTTCCCGCAGGATGAGAATGAGTCTTTTGGTGCATATATAGACAGGTTCGAGGAATGGCATAGTACAATAAATCGTGGAAATTTGTCTGCTCTCCATATTTGTTTGTCTATTATCCAGGGTATAAATGGCCCTACACGAGCATACCTCAACTCAATAGGTAAGGGAGACTTTAGCGGGAAACCTGTCAATGAGGTTTTTGAATTCTTTGATTGGTTTGCCATTGAGAGCATTAAACCCACTTTCTCACTTCAGTTAGACATGGATGAGGGCGTGGGTGAGACCATAGAAACCGTTTCAAATAATGGAAATGATATTGACAGAACTATAGAGGAGGAGACCGTATGCTCAGTTGATAACCCCTTCTTTGATGATGATCTAGAACCCCTCTATGACAATTTTATAGATAATGAGTCACATAAGGAAGACTTGACAGACCCCTTCAAGAACCTCCTTTGTGATGAGTCTTGGGACAGGAAGAGTGAGGATGTGCAATTGGAAGGTCTTGAGGTTAAATGGGACTCATATGACGATATGGTAGACGATCATGTTACGGGCGACCCCATTGACATAGTTGATTTTACCAACCCCTGTATTTGGGATGACTACCCACCTTCTCCTATCGCAAACTGGACTCCTCCACCTCACATAAAATACCCGTCTAAGCAGGTTGTTTCTACTCGCGTGCTTTCTATGTTAAATGCTTATGTGCTCCCTAATTTTCCACTTTCCTATGATTTGAGCTTTGATGTTCCACCCTCGGCTGAAGGGTGGAATCATTCGGTGGATTCTTACGAGAAATGTCAAAAAAAGTTCATGAAGTTGCAACGGTATTTCATACTGCTTCTCTATGCTCCTTTTGTATTTAGGTGCTACTTATGCTTTTGTGTAGCACATGCGCAGATTTATGATCGATTGCTAAGAGCTTTGAGTTGCTTTGATTGTGACCAACTGGATCAAATGAGATAAAGACAAAAAGAGGTAGTGCGGGACCTACCTGAAACCAGCGCTGACCGGGAGGCAACCCGGATTTTTAATATTCATTGTAATCGGATTTTTGAGATATTTTAGTCAGTAGTGTATGTTTTTAGACTTTAGCAGTGAGTTTTACAAACGATAAACTAGAACATTTGGACTTGTTTTGTTGGTTCCGTAGGTCGTTTGTATCGTGCTTGCAGGTACCTCATGTGGAGCCCTCGATCGAGTACTTTTTGTACTCGATCGAGCACTTTTTCTAGCCCATTCACTCGATCGAGTACCTTTGCTTCCTCGATCGAGCACCACTAAAAGACAACATCTCGATCGAGAGCCTCCGTTCCTCGATCGAGCACTTTTTCAAGCCCAAATTACTCGATCGAATTGCACCTATTTCGATCGAGTACTGCTGCTTTGACTCGAGTCCTGCGAGGTTATTGCGAGGTTGTTTACGACCTCCCTTGTTGATGGCTGGTTTGGGGAGGTCGTTAATTCGCGTTATCGTGTAAGCTTTTCGACTCTACACTCTTCTTTTCTCTTCAGTTTGCATTTCCTTTCCCTATTTTTTAGTACAATGAGGGCATTGTACGGTTTGGTTTGGGAAGGTGATATGCATCCATATCTGTGTTATATACTGTTTTTATTGCATTTCAGTTTGCATGTTTAAATCTTGCATGCATTATTTATTTTAATTTCAAATATTATAAAAATCTCATAAAATTAAAATATTCGAAAAATTCAAAAATATTTCACGTTTACTTTTGCATATAGGTTGAGTCGGAATGGTAGATTTCAATGATGAAATTGCACTACTTTTAGTCCTTTTTGCTTAAGCCTTGCGAAAAACTGATATCTTTTTAGTTTTGTCTTTCTGCATATCCACGAGTTAATGTTAAAATTTAGCTGAACAAATAGACTTGGCCTGAAATTTTGGCAGCCTACTCATAATTTCTAAGTTTTAGAGCCTTAAAACTGGTGTCATTTATGACCAGTTCATATAGGATTGTGAGTAGTTACTCCTTGCATAGCATGTATCATTAATTTGCACATATATGAAATTCAATTGCTTTTTGCCTAAATACATTCAGGTTAGTGGTTGGTGTCACATGCAGGGAGGTGCTTACATTCCCTTTTTTCTTTCATTTTTACCCATTTAACTCCACATTTAGCCAAATTTGCCTTTTGACCCTTAACTACATCTAAATTTAGCCTACCCTGTCAAGCTAGTTTAGTGTATGTTTTTGCGATATATAATTTATTGTGCCAAGTTTGGTTTGTATTGATTATCTAGAGTTGGTAATTTATGGAGGAAGGAGGATGGTGAAATTGAGAAAAAAAAAAGTTGAAAATGAAAAAAAAAAGGGAAAAAGAAAAAAACCATGAAGAAAAGGAAAAAAAGAAAGAAAGAGAAAAATTGAAAAAGAGTTTGATTGAATAAAAGTTGGTTTTACTCCTATGTTTCATTTTGATCTTGTGAGGAGTATGTTTTTGGTTGAGTGAGCTGTTGTGCCAATTCAAGGGCACTTTGTTCAAATTTTGAGATGGATTAAGAATCGGATATGGTTCATTTGGTTCTGTTTAGGTAGCTAGCTTGGCTATTACCCTCACATTCCTAAAAATATTTTGCCTTTTCTTACCCATTACCTCACTTTCCCATACTTTTGTAAGCCCTCGGCTGTGATGAGACCTTGTTTGATTGGAATGTATATGCACGATAGCTAGAATTGTCTATCATATTAGCTGCATGCATGTTTATGTCGGTCGTAGTTTAGGTGAGCGGCTATTTTTCTTCTTCTCTTATAATTCATATGCTTACCCTTTGCTTCATGAGAAAAGAGTGACCTATGAGAGTTCATTTTTAAAGGTCTTGCAAGGTCGACGGTTCAGCTTTATTATAAACATCTCATAACTCGTTTGCCTTTGACAGTTTTGGTTATAAGTATCAGTTTGTTTGCATTAAATCGGTTTAAGTGGAAAATTTGTAGCTAGATCTGAGTTTTTATTCCCTTCTATTAGTTAGTTGCATATAGTTTCCTTGGAGACAAGAAAAGGTTTGGTTTGGGGAAGTTTGATGCATGCATTTTATATAGGCTTTTTGTACCGTATTTGCACGCATCTCTATGAATTTTACGTAGTATTTAGCTACAAATGTCCCCCCGAATTGTCTAATTTGGTTTCTCTTGCCCTATTTGCAGGAATGAACCAAAGAGAAGCGAAATCAAGATTAGAACATGTCCCTATGCATGCATTTAGGAGATGAGTTGAGTTGGAGCTTGGAAACTACTAATTGTGATGCGCGTAAAAGCAAGGTAGCTAGGCGAGCAAAGGAAGAGCTTCAAATTACTAGTGCCTATTTTGAAGAGCCATATATCGAGTTTTACAACAGATATTCAATTTATTCCAACTGGAGGTGAAATCTTATCCTCTTAGATTTCCAATGCCATAAAAATCGCTTGTTTTCAACAAGTAACGAAGAAATGGCGGCCGTTTGAAGTTCAGTGCGCAAAGCAGGAATTACGCGCCGAACATTGCTCGATCGAGGACTTTAACCACTCGATCGACCCCTTTAACCACTTGATCAACCACCTAATATACTCGATCGAGTACTTAAGTATTCGATCGACCGCTTTTGAGCACTTTACTGTTCGATCTAAAGCTTTTTGGGAAGATACCTCTCGATCGATTAACTTATAGTTGGTCGATCGAGCAAATCAAGTTTTACGCAGCATATTTCAAGTCAAGAGCTTTTTATTCTATCTTAGTTTATCATATAATAATTGTCTCTTATAAATGAAATATTATTAGGTCATTTAGGGGATCTCTTCCTTCTTCCCTTTTCGAATCTGTTTCGACGCTACTTTCCCGGATCTTAACTTTTGTAATTCTCTACTCTCTTTTATTGTTATTTAGTTTATGCTAATTCTTCTTTCACATCTTTTTACCATGTTTGCTATTGTTTTACTCATTGTTGTTGTTCTATTTGTTGTCATGCGTAGCTAATTTTTCTCTTGCTAGGATTATGGGAACCATGATGTAACGATGATGCGATAATTAGTTTAGGAGGTTTTGTTGTGAGAATTGATTCATAGCAATTTAATTGTAATCGTTTAGTTGAGTGCACGCTTCTAAACTAGTTAATCCGGTTAAGTTCAGACTTAGATCGAGAGATTGGAATGAATAGACCTGTTATGAACAATAGACTAGACTAATGAGGGTGAAAGCTAAGTTAGTAGTATTTTAGGGCGGATAGCGGACAAATAGGACCTTTCCTTTACCCTTCTCACATCAGAGCGACTGACCTTACCTTTAGCAGAATTGTGTGATATCATGGTGAACCTACATCCTAGCATTCCTCTCTATTTGCTCACATCTATTTCAATCCTTGCCGTTTTAATATTTCCTCTTTTATTGCTCTTTAATTCAGTTAAAACAACTCAAAAACCCCCCCAAGAAACGGTTACTTAGACAGACTTAGTTTAGCTTACAGAATTCCCATCTCCCTGTGGATAAGATACCCGACTTACCTCTGCTGCATTAGTTAAAGCCGGTTGGTTTATTTTTGATAGGGTTGCGACAGCCGTGTCATGGTCCGTGAAATTCACGGGATTGACTTTTTCTATTTTTTTAACGTTGTATCGTCAAAGTGTAATTCGTTTTTTGTTTGTTGTGTATTTTGTGACAGTGGATATTCATTCGGCTTCAGTGCCATGTTTCACATTCTTGTTGCTCAGGCCATAATTTGGTAGCGTGATTTTGATGGGGCCATTGCAGTTATATTAATGGTATTTAAGACCATCTCCTTTTTGCTATTTGAGATTAGTTTTCTGTTTGTATCAGCGTTGTTGTAATATTTGTGTTAATTCACATACAATCGTTAATCGTATATATATTTATGAATTTATTTAATTTGTCATTAATGTTGATGTTGTATTGTCACTCATCAAATAATCTATAAGGAAATACTAAATACAAATTAATTCAAAAGATGTGACATGGAATAAAATTAAATGCATTAGTGACATGGAATAAAATTTAATGTATTAGATAGCATTTTAACTATATTGTATAGATTCATCTTTTATCCGCCAGCTTCTTGAATTTTGATGCGAGAATACAAACTAAAAATGCATGAGACCATAAGTGGGGAAAATAAATATGATAACTTGAACTATCATGAATTTCTATTATCTATTCGATAATTTTAATCTACTTATATTAGGATAATTTTATTAAAATATATTTGAGCTACTTATATTAGAATAATTTTACTAAAATTTATTTTAAATACTAAGAAATGTACTTTTATTAGGATAATTTTATTTATTTAATTTGTTTCGAAATCTACTCTTGTTAGGATTTCTAAAATAGTTGGACTCTCTAATATCGCCTGAAAAGTTCCTGCTTTATATATATGTGTTGATTGATTGATTTCAAAATACACAAAAAATTACATATGTAAATACTAGATTGGACTTACTTTTTTCGATTCTCAGAAATTGCTCCTATTAACTGAACACTAATTAAGAATAAAGAGGTATGTATATTGACAATTATACTATGCGTGACGAATAAAATCAGGTCGTGTCAAGTTCGTGTCTGTATCAACTTTAAATAGGTCATCATCACCCCAACTCGAACCCGACCCAATTACATAAATAGGTCATTTGCCTCAAACCTAAACCAACTCATTTAATTTTTCTATAACTCGACCCGACCCGTTAAAACTATTTATCTTTAAGAAAATCATTTTCAACCCCACTTAACCTGTATGACACAATAAACTTATAAAATCAACTAAGCTTTTATGACCATTAACTCAAAAATGATGAATGAAAATGTTTATTTTAAGTTGTTTGGTTGGATTATTGACTTAACGCAACAAAATTATGACATATTTATATGAATGGGTTATTCGTGTCAAAAGACCTCAACCCTAACTCGACCCATTTAAAGTTTCGTGTTGTATTTTAGTATGGTATGTGTGTAGATACCTTGTATTCATAATGGTTGTATTTTGTATAAAAGATTTCTAAACTTATGTTTGGTTTAATGATTTACTGATTTCGCAGTTTTCATTATTAAAACTTTTAAAATTAGCATTTTCGCTGCAATAATTATTAACGGAATTTCCTATAGTACTCTAGAATTTTGGCAGATTACACTCAGTACCCTCTCATTTTAAGTTTCTACATATGATACCCTTGTATTTACCTTTTTCTTTCCCAAAATACCCTTTGACAAACTTCCGTCATAACGTCGTTACTCATATGAGTAATTAGATGAGTAATTGAGTATGTTATGTTATTTGTGTTTTGTTATTTAAGTATTAAATGTTATTTTATTAGATAAAATAATATATGATGGAAGTTTGCCAAAGGGTATATTGGGAAAGAAAAAGGCAAACACAGGGGTATCATATGTAGAAACTTAAAATTAGGAATACTATGTGTAATTTACCAAAGTTTGAGCGTAGCATAGAAAATTTCCATTATATTTATTTGTTGTTTAATCGTGGGGGGTTCACTAAGCCGAGCCGTGGCACCTTTGCAAAGGTCTATCTACCTCGGGGCGGAGCCAAGTATAACCAATTATTCATAACAAGTGTTGTTCCCGTATAAATGTACGGTTTTTTAGACGAGAGTTTTAGAGATTATAACAATTAAATTGTTATTTATTGAACTCCATTAGAAATTTAAAAATAAAATAACTATTGATAATATTTCATATTAAGAATTGGAAAAGAGAAACTTCAATAGTTTTAACCCGAATAAGATTATGTTTACTCAAAATATTTTGTCAACATTATTTTTAAAAATAATATTATATTACTGCATCCACATAAAACATCAACATTAACTGATGACGTTATAACTAAAATCAAATAAGATAAGTGGATATAATCATAATAGCCGTTAATTGAGTTTTTATCCAAAATAAATTGACATCTCATTAATTTCATTTCACCTCATTGCATTTTGATTTGAGGAAAAAAATTGACCAACAAAACAAATCGAAATAATTGGATAATGTCATGAAATGTGTATTTTAATAATTTTATTTTCTAATTCTCAAACCATATTTTTTTTCAATTTAAAAGATTATATTTTAGAGTTTAATGAAAAGATTATAGTTTAATGTAAGGATAATGGTTTTATTAAAAAAAATTATTTATTTCCTTATTTAAAGTAAGTACAATTTAGAGGGAAACTTTTCATAGTTTTTATTTTCCTACTGTAATATATACTAGATTTCATGCCCGTGTGTTGCACGGATTACAAAAATTGGTTCACCTCTAATTACTATGGATTTTTTTGGGCCAACACTCATTCGATGTTTTGATACTTCCCGTGTCTCAATCATTTGATACTGTAAAAAAAATCAATATAAATAAAAAATAATAATACATTTAAACCAAGCTAAATTTGAGTTGCTTTTGTTTTATTCGTACTACTTGACTCGTCTTAAACTCAAAAGAATATATCCGTTTTAAATAAAAAATTGTGTCAAACGACATACCTACATCAAGAAATTGTCATGTTGGGCATATTATTTGTCGACTGTTAGAACCTAGGACTATGGTCAAACTTGGGTTGTTAAAAAAATATTAAGTAAACTATTTTTAAGATAGTAAGATAATTAGATTAGAATCCTATGATAAAAAGTTACTAAAATATATACGGATTAAAGTAATTGTGTGCCTACTTGAATATCTTATGAGTCATGAGAATATGCTGTGAATTGTTCCATATTTAGGTTACTAATGTGCGTTATTAAGACGCAAATTAGAAAACCCGGTTCATCAAATTTATTTGGTTATTTTACATTTTGTGAAAAGTATTTAATCAAACGTAAAGAATATAGTTGCTGATAGTACGTAAATAGATTCCTTGTACACCTCAAATTCATCATTATTTGATTACAGTAGGTTAATCTCTTGAACAACTCCTAACTTCTCATAAATTGTGCTTTAATGAGCTACAAATTACGTTGTAGGTATAATTACGCATTATAATATATTGTACAATCTATATTATACTCCCTCCACTTTTTTATATATGACGTTTTGCATTTATGAGGTAAGCCTTTGACTTTAATATTTACAAAAATATATTTGTTCAAAAAATATAAAAATGGTACAATTAAATTCCTTACGAAAAACTCTTTCATATTAGTATACATATCATAACATTTAGTCTTATATTTTAAGAGATATTGAAGAGAGAAAGGAGTGTCTCGAAATGTGAGAAAGTCATATATAAAAAAATAGAGGGAGTATTATATTATACTCCCTCCTATTCAATATAAACTTTCCTATTTCATTTTCCGTTTATTCACAATAACTTCCATATTTTCTTTTTTTTGTTAAGTGTTTGTGTGGATCAAATTTATTTATATGATGGAATAGTGTGTTTTCTTAATTTTTATGTCAAAATGAAATGAGATATTTATTGTGAATAGGAGAGAGTATTATAATGATTTTAATTATAATGCATGAGGCAAACAGATGTAGATTTTTACAGTATAGTCAATTGCAAGTGAAAGTGTAGGCCAAATCTTTTACGTATAGTGGGGTTAATTGCAAGTGAAAGTGTAGGCCAAATCTTTTACGTATAGTGGGGTTTTGCTACCCTCGAACTAAAACTAAAGAGTATTACTGAGTATATGTTCCATAACCAGTTTACATGTTATGTATGATCTAAAAACACAGGCTATGTATAGATACTTTATTTCTGCACCTCCTGCAAACCACTCGGTGATGATTAGACCGCATGTTTGGTATACGGAACGATTTATGATAGTTCATAAGTTTATCGTCAAGTGATAGCTCAAATACTTGTGTCTACTCCTTGGTTGTCATCTATGCGCCGATACGGTCGTTTTGACAGTAATTAAAGTTCATTTGGAGTCCGGGTAAAAAACCGCTTCGTTTTCTAATAAACTGTTTTAAAATGCCGAGTCGGAATGTTCTAGAATGTTCCAGATATTTATTCCATAAAATTAATTTTTAATCTTTTGGTATAATATTTCCCGAAAATCATATTTTAAAGAATAAGGAAGTTGAGATCTACCGCAATTCCATAAAAGAAACGCGGAAATCTTTCTTCCGCAGGAGAAAACCTCTGGGGAAATGACGCAGCACCTGCTGCGCCTCTTCCAAGAGTCGCAATGGTTGCTGCGCCTCTTCCCCAGCCCTTTTCTGCATATTTTCAAATTTTTTCGAGATTTATTTCCAAAGTTTTACCTTAACCCTAATTCCTCCGTGTGATTAGTATAAATAGGGACCTTCGTTCCTCACATTTCTCACGCGAGTGTCCGCCCTTCTCTTCTCCCTTTGCATTCTAAGACTGTGCTCTAAGCTTATTGACGTCTACGTGCTTGATCTAAATCCTCTAACGAGGGCACTTTCATCATACATTCGAGTCGAGCAATCACTAATCGTTAACTTAGTTAATCTCGTTTCGTCAAACATGTAAGTCTGAGGGTGTAAATCCCATCTTTTATTATTGTATTTTATTATTGTACCCATTAATGTAAGGTTTACGTCAAAAATATGCTTAAAACCGATTTATAAAACCCTTTATCAAACCTATTTTTACAGATTAACAGAAGACAGACGTCGAGAAGAAACGCAGCAACTGCTGCGCCTCTTCGAAGAGTCGCAGCGCTGCGCCTCTTCCTGAGGTTGCCGCAGTTCCTGCTTTTCTTCTTCTTCCTCCGTCCTCTGTTAATTCGTCCTTTGTTTTCTTTTTCTTATTTTCTTCTTATTCATTCACATGTAATAATTATAATTCATTGTTCTTAATAATTTATCACCTTTAAATTTCGACTTAAATCCCTAATAATCAATATTTACGGGTTTTCGTCATTAAAATCAAACCCGGTTTTTGGAGATTCGATTTGTTCATATCAAATCTCTGAAATTCGACTTTTGTGTATATTTTTTCATCTGTTTATCACAACCTTCTTAATAGTTTGACCTAAACAAACCTAAGTAATTTGTAATAATTTGACCTAATTAGTTATAATTCGCTCATAATTCGTTTTAATTCGCTTTTACGACCAATTCACATGTAAATAACCTGCTAAATCACTTTCATCCGAGTCAAATATCGATAATCAATAATTAAATCTGCCAATGAACATTAACAACATGCAGTTCTGACTTCACAGCCAGAACTCAACTCAAGAACAGACGCAGTGACCAGTGCGCCTCTTCCAAGAGACGCAGCATTGCTGCACCTGTTCCGAGGCGATTTCTGTCTCTGAACTTCCGTTCTTACTTTGACCTAATTCGTTAATTATGTATTAATCGACTATTAATCCTATTATCACCTCTAATCTGCCCATTTTAACCTAATTTATTTTCTTTTCTTTTCTCAAAATATCCGTCTTAAATATATTTTTGACGTAAATCATTATTCCATCGTAATGATTTTAATTTTAATTATCGCAATTTATTTATTGTATTATATTATTTTGTATGATTTATTTGCTTGTTTTCACATGTAATTAATCTAAACCCTACTTCGACATTAATGAGTGCTAATTACATGTTCACCGACTTAGTTAATTTTCACATGTTAGGATTAATCTGTGGATGTTGCATTGCATGCATATAATCGACAACATATCAAGTACAAACGATTTCCCTAATCATTAGTAGAGGCCGCTATCGAGGCCGGCGGGATTAGGTGTTCAGTAAAAGGACTTCCTAATACATACCCTCACCCCTTACTCCAGATCTCCGTGAAAATCCGTGTTCATTGGCATCCACGAGAGTCATTCTAGACATAGAATGCTAAGGGTAACGAGTGCTTAGTGTTCATGTCACTACTATGTGTCTTGACATGACACGAGGTACTCGAACGGTTTCCAATTTTCCACAATAAATTGGTGGCGACTCCACAAATGCAAACGCTTGTTCCCAAGCGCCCCCATGGGCTCCCCCTGTCCACACTATGTCAATAAACTTGTTATATGGTGTTTGTTGTATTATCGATTATTAGCCTGATAAGGTGTGTAATAATTAGTATATATACTAGTCAAGTTTGATAAAACATACCCATGAACAAACGCATGTAAAAGTTATCTCACTTAGAAATTTACATCTAATTTTACTGTCATTCTGTTGGAGTATGTGTCATCAACAATAGTGCGATCACATGTTTAAATCTCAAATTAAGAATACGTAAGGGATGATTCATTATATATAGTCAACTGATCAACATTAATCGGTAATGATTAGCTAACTAGAGTTTAACATTACTGTCGTTTGACGGTGGTGATTAGTTGATCTCTTAAGGTCACACCTATAGGATGAGACCCAAATAAATAATTAATTAATTGTATTCGATACGGATTAATTAATCCCTTATTTGTATGAGTTGGATTTTGTATCTTATTGTAATGTGATTAAATAAGATTCGATTTGGTGGATTAATATATTAATTTACTAAATTATGTTGAGGTTTTATAAATATTTCAAGGTAGAGGTAATTAGTTATTTACATTTACAAGAGATTGTAAATTTAACTAACTAGCTATTATGGGGACCTATTATATGTTGATCTAATGGTAAAATATTACTCAATAAGTTGAGTGAATATATGTTTATTAATTTGTCACATAATTGTTGTATGATCAAATTAATATTTAATTATGTAAGATAATTAAACATAAGACTATTAAGCATTTGTGAGACAAATATTATAAGACAAAAATGGCTCTATATATACTCAAGTGCACCGTCCAAAATGGTAGCATGCTTGAGTTTTTGGTTTTGTCATTTTGTTGTTGGAAAAATGCTCCAACATCTTATGACATGCTTTATTCATGCTAGCCTATTACCTACACATAGAGAATATTGCATTAGATAAAAATGAAAAAACCAAAATGCACTACATAAAGAGCATTTGAACGGTACATGGAAAAAAAAAGAGTAGAATAATTGTTCTTCTCATTTTTTTTACTCTACCTTTCTCTCCAAATATCATACATGCAAAAACCTCAAAAACCACTCAAATACTAATATTTGTCATATATTACTAATGTAGTAATATTAGTTATATTAGTAATTATTAGGGAATATTACTACCAATGTTTAGTTAATATTAGTAGTAACTTTGGGTCAAATCTTGGGTGCAATCAAAAGGAGGGCTCCTAATATAGAGTTTGGAGGATCATCCTAATACTTATCATAGCTCAAGAATAAGTGAAGGTAGGAGACCTTACTTGTGCCCATTTCGTGCCATACAATAATGTAAGGAACATTGTTTTTCCTTCCTTATTCTTTTATTTTGTTATGCATGCACTAAATCCACTATGATAAATTCAATATGTTGATTAAATCACTATTAGAAATATGTAATAATAGGTATATGAACCTAACAATTGGTATCAGAGCATAGGATGTTGCATGCATAATCGATTTATAGTTTTTTCGAGTTATTAGTAACTTAATTAAAACTAAAAATTTGTGATTTATGAGATAAAGCCACGAAATCTTAATGAATGTTGTATATTATGGTCCTAAAAAGTATTTAGGTCATTTTCATGATTTACGGTATTTTATTGCTCATTTTAATGATTTTTAGTAATTTTATTACATTTTTATGATTAAAATGGTATTTAAAATACTAAAAATAGTTAAACATAGTCTCTGACCTTGAAAATTTTATATGACCTCACATGCATATTTTACTCATTGTATGTAAAATTTCGTATAAAGTTGATTTATTTTGCATGATTTATGATTTTTATGAGATAAAAATGAATTAAATGGAGGTAAAATGGTTAAATATAGTTAAACTTTGAAACATGCCATGAAAATTTAATATGTCGTCACATGCACATTTCACTCACTGTGTGTAAAATTTATGATGAACTTGAATAATTTTGGATGATTTATGAATTTTAGAGTGAAAATAACATAAATAGTGACTATTTTAGCAAAAATAGCTAAAACAAATTACATGGTATGAGAAAATTATTTTATGTTGCATTTATATCCCACTTATCATATCTAAAGTTTTAAAATTTATTAGATTAATTTTTGTATGCTTTAGATGTTTTATTTGATAAAACCGATAAATCGCAACTACTTTTTCTCGAAATAAATTCGAAATTTTAACCATGCTTTTTGACATTATGAGTATCATGGATATATTCCAGAATGTTCAAAAATTTAAAATTCAAATTTTGAAATTATTGTAATTTAATTTGGATTTATTTCATAAATGTTATGATTTTAGAGTCAAAATGAGCATAAAATTATATCAAGTTGAATTATTGTCAAAAATTGAGTAATGACTAATTTTTGAGACCTAAGTGTGTTAGGATAATTAACTTGGACTAAAATTAGATTTTAGTATTAATTTACGATTTTAATAAGTTCAAAATCGTGAATTTCCATAAAACCGGGTTATATGATCGATATAAGTTAAATAGGGCGATTTGGCACATAATTTGGTATGAAGACACGTATTATAATGCTGCATATTTCATTGTTGAATGTCATATTTTTATTTATGTAATTTTGAATTATGTAATTTATCTTAGTATGGCCTTAGTTTTAATCAATATTACCCGTGATGTAAGGGGATATTGATTCGGTTGTAATTTAATGTGATCTCGTATCATTTTTATTTTTACTAGTTTTTCATATTACAAATGTATAATAGGAATAGCTATGTATTTTTATTATTATTTGTAATCCCGGAGTTCCTTCAAGACGGTGCCATTCGGAAAGGCGTTCCGACGAGGACGGTGTTCTAGGGAGGCGTGCCACTTGAAGATTCAAGGGACCAAAGGAGTTGGTTTCCGAGTTTTTAATAGATTATTTGATTTTCTATTTTAGGATGACCATACTAGGAATTTATTATTTGCTTTGCATTTCTTTTAATATGTTGCATGCATTGCCAGATCGCCATAACAACACATGCATATCATATCGAGTTTTCGACCGTGACAATTAATATTATCAATAATTCAACCTTTTAGTTCACTTAAAATTGATAGATAACAAATTGACATCACCTCTCACTAATTTTAAAAATGAGATTAGCCTTACCAAATAGTAGGACCCATGAATCCCCGTGACATTTGGGGTAGGTTCGATTTTCCCGAGGTGCCTTCATTTATCATTGGGTAAGTGGGGTAATAAAACGTTATTACACGCGAAATTTGGTTGGTCTCAACGGGATATTATGACTAGTCTTATGTTCCGGGGCTAGAGATGGGTTTTATGAAAAACATCGACCGAGAGTTCTAAAGTAGAATCAATTAAAGAGTTAATTCATCACATTTTTATAAGTATGGGATGTATCGGTTTCCCCATGCCCATATTTGTATAAAGATGGATCTCGGAATCATTTATTATAGTTGGGTAGAGGTCACTATATAAATGTTATACTTGTATTTACAAGTATTATAACGATAAATGTTAATTGTTTCCTTCATCTTCGTTTTTGTAGTTATTTATCCGCAATGGATTCATCTAATACTCTTACACTGATCACCATTAATTCGTGGCTCCAATCATTCAATGAAAAATGCTCCTTGTATGACAATGATACGACTAGAGAACTACGCTTTGACATTGGTGAGGATGAAAATCTTTGCTACCTTACCACTTCCACACCTCCCACTCCCATATTTATCCCCATCACCTCTTTGGTAAGAGAATCTTGTGAGGAGAATCTCACAAATTCCATGGCATCCTTGTTTTTAGAAGCAAGGAGAAATATTATATTGAGTGGGAGTTCTAGCAAGAATGTCTTTGCAACTGAAAGGAGTAATGGTATTATTAAAGGAAAGGCAAAGAATGGTAAGAAACCCAAACCCGATAATGGATTGGAAGTGGATAGTGAGACTACCACAACCAAAACCAAGAAGGGTGCCCAATCCTATGATGAATGTCATTATTGTAACGTCATAGGCCATTGGAAGCGAAACTGCCCCAAGTATTTGGGAGATATCAATGTTGGACTTGACGCTCCACTTGGTAATATTTCTTCCGAAATATTTGTTATTGATATAAATTATACTTCCACCTCAAAGTGGGTATTGGATACCGGTTGTGGTTCTCACCTTTGTAATCATTTACAGGGGCTTAGAAATGTGGAAAAGCTAAACAAGGGTGATGTATATCTCCGACTAGGAAATGGAGCTAGGGTAGCCGCCACTTCAAGAGGGACTTATGTACTTATTTTAGCTAATGGCTTTGAGTTGTACTTACATAATTGTTACTTTGTACCTTCTTTATCAAAGAACATCGTTTCCGTTGCCATGTTAGACATGGAAGGATTTTCTTTTGCTATTAAGAATAATTGTTGTGAAATTTCTAAGAATAACTTGGCCATAGGCCAAGGCACTTCAATTAATGGCATTTATGTTCTTGAAACTTTAAACTCGAGCAAAGATATCTATAACATATAATCCAAAAGACTCAAAACAAATGATCCAAATGAGTCATACTTTTGGCATTGTCGATTAGGTCACGTAAACGAGAAACGCATCAAAAGGCTAGTGTCAACTGGAATTATTGGGCCATTTGATTTTCAATCATATGGAATATGTGAATCTTGTCTCCTTGGCAAAATTATTCGTGCTTCCTTTAGTGGTAAAGGGACACGAGCAAGTGATTTATTGGGACTAATACATACTGATGTATGTGGTCCAATGAGTATCACCGCTAGGGGAAATTATGACTATTTCGTCACTTTTACCAATGATTTAAGTAGATATGGGTATGTTTACTTAATCAAATATAAAAGTGAAGCTTTTGATAAATTTAAAGAATTTCAAAAGGAAGTAGAGAACCAATTGAACAAGAAAATTAAAGCATTACGATCCGATTGTGGTGGCGAAAATCTAAGTAATGAATATGATTCTTACTTATGGATTATGATCTTGTGTCACTACCTATAAGATCAAACTAATATGAGTTGGGTTGAGTTGTCGAACTCACTTTTGGGGATTTGCAATCCAAAATGGACACATTATTTTAAATGAAAAGTCAACCTGGAGATACCAAAAATAGCAAGTCTATTTAACAAATGACATGGATCAGACTCGCATATTACATGAATCAAACTGCTATAATAGAGCTGGTCTATTTATGAGCTAACACGTTAGTCTAGATGAACTTATATTACTTCACCATACATGTTTGTAGCTCACAAAGCTATCTCTTAAGAAGATAGAAGCATTTCTAAGAGATAGAGTGAGAGTAGATCGTCACAAACATGTCTTATAGTTAATGTGTTACTTTTTAAAAGTAATGGAACTATAATCTATTGAGATAGAATGGAAGTAAAGTACACATGTCTTATTGTTAATATGTTACTTTTCGAAAGTAATGGAATTATGACCTATTGAATGATCAATTGCGAGTAGTCCCAAATCGACTTTGTTGCATAAAAGCCATAGCATTACAATCCAAAAAAATTTTTTTACTCAAGAGTAGATTTACTTTAAGGCGATGGTCTCTTTAATGTAAATAGAGCTTTAGAGTACCTAAAAGCATAGATTGACATGAAGATGTTAATCAAGATAAATCATGTTAGGAATTGCGACATTTCATTTTGATGAAGAATGACAAATGATATTAAAAATTCGCTTTTTCTAAAATGGGGAATTTAGAGAAGGATGTGTACGGAACACAAAACCTTAGATAAAGATCTAAGAATCCTAACATATTATGCAAAGCTTAATTAAGCGATCCTAGAATGGTCTTAAGCAAGTATCAAAGGATTGTAATAATCATACTTTTTGTTCATGTGATAATTGAGAATGGTTTCATTCACATTGTTGAAGAATCATGTTTATACATGAAGTTAAGTGGGAGCCAGAATTATTTTTCCCATGTCTTATATTTTGATAACATATTACTCATTGAGAATAATGTACCAATGCTCTCCTTTGTGAAAGAGTGATTGGGAGACTAGGAAAAGGTGCAATGTATTCTAGATTTCCGAATCTATGTGTTAAATTTGAGGAAATATTGGCATAGAGTCGAGAGCCTTATGATGATAAGTTCTTTCAATATCTTAAACATCAACATATCAAGAAGGTTATTCATATTGATGAAAGTGGAATTACTATGATAGAGTCATAGTCATTCACTGAACCTAAATAAGTTATTGATCACATGAAATCGATTGCTAATGTTTCCGCCATTAGAACGATCATGTATGCCATTATATGCACATGCCGTGATGAATCATATGCTTGGAGCATAATAAGTCAATAACAATTAATTCGAATGAAGGTCTTTTGAAAGCCTTAAAGAACATCCTTTAAGATTCTTGAGGAAAATTGGGGATTCGTTCTTATGTTTGGATGATATACTAAGTTGTGTGTTGAAGGGTTACACAAACTTTAGTTTCCAAACCTACAAGGATTTATCAAAATCCTAGGCTGATTTTACTGACTTAGGAGTGAGTGACTAGAAAAATGTTTTAGTTTGAACCATTGCAAGTTCTACAAACAGAATCTAAGTACATTGTGATGAGATAGTCAACATATATAGGGAGTGAGAGTAGATCCCTCTACCAAAGACTTTATCACAAGTTATATGATAACAGTGGGAGCATCTTCCAAGTACAAGAGCCCAAGTCTAGTAAGAAGACTAGACATCTACTTAAATAAATTCATGTCATTAGAAATGACATTGAATAGAAGGAAATAACAATTCATAAAGTTGGAATGTATGGATACATGGTATATCCACTTACCAAGCTTTTATTGAAATTTGACTAGTGTAAAATGTACACTATAGATTATAAGATATGAAGTAGTAATAAGGTATTGACTATTCATATATGATAATCACATTTATCGTTCGAGTTTCTTTAAACTCATCCATTACTTTGTTATATCCAAATGGGTTGTTGAGACAATATTGATCACCATTAAAGTGAACTGGATTGACATAGTATGCACCCCTGGTTACTTATAGGAGGAAACGTCTCGAAGTGACTAGAGTGTGATGCGATTGATGGCAAGTTCAAGTAACATAGGGTCATATGGGATGACTAGTCGATCACATAGACAGACTGTATGGGACACTCTGCCGGGCAGTGACCCCTTATAGAGTTCTGGAAATTCATAAAGCCTAGTCGTGGCAAGAGCTATTATAGTATTCTTATGAGTCAATTCTTTTGACTAGAGACTATTCGCCCAAGTTGGCATTGTAGGATTTATCTGTATGCATCCTTTTGAATTTAAGGACTATAACGAATATATCATGATGAATGCTAGTCATAAAATTAAATTACATAAACAAAAGGGTAAAGAGAATTAGAAATAACCTTCGGTCCTAGCTAATTCGGCCTATGAACAATATCACAATGATATTCTCCTATCAGTTGCACCCAAGATGCTCCGAGAAATACCCCTTAAAATTGCTAGAATGAGATCCCCAATTTTCTGTAAATATTAGGGTTTTTGTGTGATTTTCTGATGAGAGAAACTAGGTTTGTGACCCGTGAAATTCACGGGTTTATCTGTTTTAATTTTCCTATTTTTATCTTTTTATTTATACTTGTCCGAGCAATTAATTGATCCATTTAAAAAATATAGCCCTGGAATACATAAAAGTTAGTCGGTTAGTGTCTTATTTCTTTGAGAACTTTGGTTTATTTTCAAAACTATATATTGTACTTTAGTTGTTTATTTTTATTAATATATATATATATATATATATATATATATATATATATATATATATATATATATATATATATATATATATATATATATATATATATATATATATATATATAAAAGAGAGTTTTTTCGAGCGATCTGAGAGCGTTCACATCATCAAAAAATCAATTTAGGAAAGTATAATTTTTGATGTAAAAAATAAAGTGGAAAATCTTTTAATTATTATAATATGTATATTTCCTAAATTATATTCAAGTGATATTTCCAATTTTTATATCAAACTTTTACATTTCATTTGGCAAAAAAATATCGTTAAAAAAATTATGAAAATAATATAATTAGCTTTGTGTTAAAAAATGCTATCATTAGAGTATAAATTTCATATTATTTGCACATATTAAAGATGGTGTACTTCTTAATACGTAAAATTGTGTACGTTTTAGTATGTTTTGTCCCACATTGGAAAATAAGTAGGTGTGGTGAATATACTACATATAAATAGTAGAATTGTCCCACACCGAAAGATTAGTATAAGGTGACTACTACAAATCCAGGCAAATACAACGCCCCTTTAACAACGATTATTCACGAAAATCACAATAGACGTTGTAGAATGTATGGCGCGAATTTTACTAAAATCAATTACAACGGGTATAGTTATAAAAACCGTTGTTATTATTTTTAACAACGGGTCACACATGAGGAACCGTTGTTAATAATTTGGCGCAAAATTGGCGCAAAGTTAGTGAAAAGTAATCACAACGGTTACTTTTGAAACCCGTTGTTAAAACATATTTGACAACGGGTGTTTTTTACAACCGTTGTTAAAACATATTTCACAACGGTTGTTGTTTAATAACCGTTGTCAATACCTTCCATACTATAAACCACACAAAAGTAAGTCTGCTGAGCCCACAAAACACAACCCTTAATACACAAACACAAACACAGCAGACAAACAAACACAAAACACATACACACTCTCTTTCTCTCTTTCTCTCTTTCTCTCTTTCTCATCGTCGCTTTATCTTCTCGCCGTCATTGTGATTTCATCGTCTATTACGTTCTGTATTTATCAGGTAAATCTCGCCATCACTTTGTCATCGTCATTATTTTCTTTTTCTATTTATTTCTTTTGCATATATGTGTTTTTATCGACCATTATGTTATTTGTTTAAGTATTGTTCGCATAATTAGTTACTAAAACAATGAAGAAGCAAGATGAAGAAGTAAGATAAACATAATTAATATATATATATATATATATTTATAAATACATAAATTAAAAAAAAATTACATATGTAAAAATGCAATTCTTATATTTTCATGGAGGATCTTATTGTGCTCTATCGTATCCATCCTCTCCTCCTTGGCTATTTTGAGGTTCCGTTCAGCAGTTGCTATATCGTCATATAGCCGCAATCGCCGCTTTGCTCCGTCAAGCCATCTTCTTTGGCGTGCTTGTGCGGATCGAGCTTCCGCAAGGTAGCTCTGAAACTTTCCTCAATATGAAGGAACCGGCGGATGAAGTTGTTGTTGTTCTCGATCATGGTAAGAGTCTTTAGGATGAAATCATTCATTTTCTTAGAGTTTTTTGAGTTTGATTTGAAAGATTAAGTAGAGTTTGTTTTAACAGTTAGAGTTTGGAGATGAATATATGAGATAATGGAAATGTTAGTTGAGATATGCAATGTATTTATACTAAGCAATGTGTGGGTTGAGTTAATTGCTTTTTAATTAATATATATGTTAGGAAGTTGTGCCATAATCATCATCATCTCTCTCAATAATGCTGCTTCAAATCCTATTACTAACCCTTCTCATTCCATATTATCCGTTCATATGTACAGTGAATGTCAGTAATAATGCATGCATTGGAATTCTAACAGGCCGTAATTATGCATGCATCTAGTAATATTTAATTTTTTTTTTTTATTTTTTAAGAACAAACAACAACGGTTCTTTTAAAACAACCCGTTGTCTTTAGTTATAACAACGGTTTTGTATATTACAACCCGTTGTTATAACTTTCCCCCCAAAATTGAGTCACACTTTCCACAACGGGTTTTTATACATAAAACCGTGGTTAATAGTTTTAACAACGGTTTCCTTAAGTAAACCAACCGTTGTTAAAACCTTCTACAACGGACGCTTTAACAACGTCCGCTTTTTTATATAACAACGGTTTTTGACCGTTGTTATAGCCTGTATCTGTAGTAGTGCGATGTGATCCTATGATTATAAATATGATGCATATTTGGAACTTATGTATCCACCCAAAAGTTTTTGAGTCTCATAAATATTGTTTTAAAGAGCTCTTAAGATTTTTTATCATTATCTACGATATGATATAAAAAATAAAGTGGAAATCGTTGGAAACTACCCGGGAAAGAGTTAAGAAAATGAACAAGAAAATAAAAAAATTACTAAAGGTTTTCCTAATGGTAATCTCCTGACACAATACAAAACTAAAGATTTTACTTATGGTTGTCTTCTGAATGCAGTAATAGAGCGTTAATGAGTCGTTATATGTACGATGTAGAGATCCATATCTAATGATCGAGACTAAGTGATTTTACCTTCAAAGAAAAATAATATGTATACAATAGTGATTTTTTAAGAAGAGACATGTATTTCTTGGTATGTTATATATTTCACATTGAAAAATAATGTAGGCATTATGAATATACTACGTCTAGATAATTAAATTATGTATCTCACATTGAAATAATAGTATACGGTAGAGTGATTCTATAAATATAAATAGGAGGCATCCTTGAAACTTATGTATTAATCCAAAAAATTTTGATATAAAAGATATAGACTTTTTAGCATGTTATATGTCCCACATTGAAAAATAATGTAGGTGTTGTGAATATATTATGTATAAATAATAGATATGTCCCATATATATACATTTTCTATATTATATTAAAGTGATGTTTATAATTTTGATATAAAAACTTTATATTTCATTTGAAAAAAAAGTATCGTGTGAAAATTATATAATTAGATTGTGACAAAAAAATGCTATCATTAGAGTGTATATTGTATTGTATTGTATTTTCTCATTATTAAATCGGATTGATGTCAAAGTAGGTGCAAAAAAAAAATGGTGTACTTAGTATGTTATTTGTCCTACATTGAAAAGTAACGTAAGTGTGGTGAATATACTATGTATAAATATTAGAATTGTCCACATCGAAAGATTATCATAAGGCATGGTGATCTTATGATTATAAATAGAAGTCATAACCCAAAATCTTTTGATTCCCTTAAGTATTATCAGGGATAACTCTTAAAAGAGTTTGTATTACTGTCTCTACAATAATGGTTTCTAACCTAAGTTAATGTTTGGAAAATCTTTTTGTTATTATAATATATACTATGTATTTCTTATTTTATATTCAAGTAATGTTTCTAATTTTTATATAAAAACTTTTAAATTTCATTTGACAAAATAATGTAGGTAAAAAAATTATGAAAATAATATTATTAGATTCATGGTAAGAAATGCTATCATTAGAGTATATATAGATTTCATATAATTTGCACATATTAAAGATGGTGTATTTCATAGTATGTTATATCTCCCACATTGAAAAATAATATAGGTGTGATAAATATACTACATATAAAAAATAGAATTTTCCCATATCGAAATATAGCATAAGGTGGGTGATTCTACGAGCATCCTTGGAACTTAGGCATCAACCCAAAATCTTTTGAGTCGCTTAAGTATTGTCTTGGAGAGCTCTTAAAAGTTTATATCATTATATTTTCTACCTATAGATTTTATATGTCCCATATTGAAAAATAATGTAGGTGTGGTAAATATACTATGTTTAAATAATATAATTAGAATTGTGTTAAAAAATATTCTATCATTAGAGTATAGGTTCTTATCATTTGCACATATTTTAATTATGATAAAAAAAATAGAAAACAAACGTCCATGGTAGCATGTGTAATCTATCAAAGTTCAAGGTTACCATGAGAAATTTCCAATATTATAATGATATAGTTAATAAAATTTGCATTTAAAAGAGAGATATCCGTACCAATAAAACAATAAAGGGGGTATTATTTTTTAATTGTTATTTTATTGCCACGCCATCAAACTTAACGTCCATTTAACAGCCTTTACATTATGGGGTACCAAGGATAAAAAAATGGAACCTCAAGGGTACTATAGGCAGATTTTTAAAAGTAGGGGTAACATGGAAAATCTAACAAAATTAAGGGGTACCATGAGAAATTTCCGTATCTCAATTATGTTAAATTTTTTTTTTGAAAAAATTTAAATTTAGTATGAGTTTATTTTTAATGGTTGTTTATTTTATCTAAAAATTAAAAAAGCCAAATGTTTGTTATGCTATTTTCATTTAATGGTTCAACTTTTTTTTTTAAATAAGAAATAATCTCACAAATGTTGCCTTCCATAAAACATTTATATAGCCAAATGAGGATGCATTTTATGACTTTTAAACTTTTTTTTTTATTATTATCAAAGTTAATATATACATAAATATGTAGAAAGGTTTCATGACTTTTGAGTATTCGTTTTCATTATTAGCATATTTATTATAGATATAAATCTAGAGTAAATAGAAATGAAATGTAAAAGGTTTTTTTTTTTTTTTTTTTTTTTTTTTTTTTTTTACAAAATTCACATTACATGAGAATTGTTTAGGGAGTTATCTTACGAAACTAAAAGAGGTGGATATTTTGCCTTGCCTTTTATTTATAAATTATATTTTTAGATTTATTTATCTATCAAATTTTAAAAAATTGAGCAAGTTTATTGCAATAAGATTTAGAAGGGAGTTACACATATAAACAGTTTACAATTAGAGTGATGTAAATTTTTAATTTTTCGTTTAACCTATTCTAGTTTTAAAAACTAAAATATTAATGTTTAATGCTAAGTATGTTATTATTTGCTCTTAATATTTACAAATTATTTATTATTTTATAACTGGTTTAAAATTATAATTATGTGATATTTATTTGTTGCTTAAAATATTCTAACAATAAACGTAAAAATTTTAAATTTAGTATGAATTTATTTTTAATGGTTGTTTATTTTATCTAAAAAATAAAAAAAAAAGCCAAAGTTAATGTTTGTTATGCTATTTGCATTTAATGGTTCAATTTTTTTCTTTTTAAATAAGAAATAATGACGTGGCTTTCTATAATTGGTGACGTGGAATTTTGGTTATGCAAGGTGGCATTTGGTAATGCGATGTGGCATTGTCTACGTGGCTTTTAAGGTTTACTCTTTTAATAATATTTATAGATGATGAGCAAAACTAGGTTAAAATTAGGTTAGAAAAATAATGATCTACCATACCCTTATAAAACCGAGTATAAGGTGTAATAGGGTAGATATTTTCCTTCCAAATTTTCGGCCCATATACCGAAATTAAGAGAGTTAATTTCTCTTTTTTTCGGTTATTCCAAAAATGTATAAAATGTGTAAATTGTCATCTAGTGAGGATCGAACCCATGACCTCTTGGTTTGAGTACCCTCACTATTACCACTATGACACATTCATCTTATTGATATTAAATATAACCGATTACATTTTGTTCCGGGTATAATTCCAGAGCAGTGATTAGTTACCACCCGTGGCTTGTAGAATAATGTCTTGAGCTGAATCCTTCTTGCTCCTATCGTCCCACTCGGCCTCTCCTGCAACAATGAACGAACTGAGGGCTTGGCTGTGTGCCAAGCGTACTCACTCCGACGCTCAAGTCAGTAAACTTAAAGGATTAAGCTGTGTTACTTGGCTAGATGCGTATTGTAGAGAGATAAGGGAGATATTACCAGATGAATAGTGTATTTAGGTTATAATTGTGAGAGCTTTTCTCAATGAAGGTTGAGGAGTATTTATAGACTTTCACCTTTTGTCACGTAGTGGCCAAGTGGCCAAGTGGCTAGCAGGTGGAAAGACTGATCTACCCCTCGGCCGAGGGACCTATGGCAGGCCGGCGGACAATGTTGACTCGCCGCCGAGGGGTCTTGGATATGAGTACGCGGATGTGTGTCCCTACTGGCGGGTTGTCACGCCGAGACCCGGGTGGCGGCCGATGGGATGCATCGGCTAGGCTATCTAAGTCGTTGACTTGTTGTGGATATCTTTGACCTTGCTCGGTGTGTTGACTTGGTCGGCGGTGCGGGAATATGCCCCATCAATTTGCCCCCAGCGTAGTCTATGCCGTGGTATGGGCTCCGATGTACGTTGAGCATGTATTCTGCACAAGTAATTTTTAGAAATTTTTTGCATCGGCTTCTTCTTGTGCATCGGCGTGGCTCTTGCTAGGCCGTGCCGTATACCATATCCTAGGCCGTGCCGTATACCATATCCCCCCTCCACATGGATGCGTAAAGGGCACTCGATGTGGAAAAGAATATGACGCGGGCCGTGACCAAGGCCGAGAGTCGGTTGATTTTGATTGCCCCGGCCGTGCTTCCTAGCTTGGTTGATCGGTGGCCGGCGGAGACCAGATACCTAGGAATTTGTTGAGGAAAATGAATAGTTGAAGGGATGTGAACGGGCGTGTTGAAGACGCTTGGTCACTGTTGCATTGATTGACGTTTAAGCGTTGCGACGATTGACATTCCGTGGTTGCATGCTCGACACGTGTTTGCTCGTTGATTGGTTGTTGCTTCATGGGCTGTGCTCTGATTGGCCCTTCATTATGGGCTTTTTCCTATAAATAGGCAGTTTTTTCGTGATTTTGGTCACTAATTTCATTTTCTCAAATTTTCTTCAAAATTTCATCTTGCTCAATCAAGGGCTTCTTTTTTCTTCCAATCTTGAGTTTTTGATCCGGCTAGCACTTTTTCCTTTGAAGGTAAACAAACGAATTTTTCTTTTCTTTGCTAGTAATTTGTTGTGAACATGTCTGCTGCGATGCCGGGCTAGCACTTCCGCGCCGGGGTTCCCGTCGCGTCTTGACGAGGAGGAGATTTTAGAGGCCATCCCGCTAAGGTTAGGGGGTCCTAGGCCTCCTTCTCCCGTAGATGACCTGCCCCTCCTGGGGGAGTTGGAGGATGAGGATGATGTTGATCACGGTGATGGGGCTCCCGTCGATGGTGGGAGGATGACATTCGAGTCATGGCGAGGCCTGCACGACTGGCCTCGACCGTGTTTGGACGAATAAATTCGCTAGTAGTTCCGGAGGGACCCTGTTCGGAGATCATTTCTCCTTCGGTGAGGGGTATAAAATTGTTGTCCCGGAGGAGGGTCGAGTGGTCTGTTGCCCTCCCCCGGGCCATATCGGCGTGTACCTTAAGCATTTGGAGTACGGGCTCCGGTTTCCTTTAAACGAGCATGTTGTGGCCATCATCAGAGCTATGAACCTTGCCGTGGCCCAACTACATCCGTTGGCCATGAGGACGATAATCGGCTTTGTGTGGCTCTGCCTTTTTAAAGGGGAGGTCCCTACGGTCAACCTATTCCGCCGACTTCATAGTCTTCGGCCGTCGATCTCCCGAAAGGTGGGGTGGTACAGCGTCCAGACGGAGCCTGGATATGTCTCCGTAAACAAGCTTACTTCCTGCAAAGATTGGCAGGGGCGATGGGTGTACGTCCAGGTGCCGGAGGACTACCCGTTGCCGAGGTCTTTCCAGGGCCCCGTTCATTTGCGGTGTGAGACCCGGGAAGAGTATGAGAAGTACGTCTCCCGGGGTAGCAAGGTTAAGATGGACGCTTCTTTTGTCCCCCTTACGGCGGATGAGAAGCGGGCAATGCAGCTATTTGATGCTGAGGAGGGATGGCTGCCCCAGGCCAGCATTATTCTTCGGGACGAGATGCTCTGCCGCGTCGGCCTCATACCGGCCCTCGGTGTGGTGAGTAGGGTCGGTGTGAGGCCCACCTTTACTTGTTATGTTCCTGTTTGGAGCTTTCTTACTTCTTTCATATAACTCTTGTTTGATTCCTTGCAGATCGATTTGGTCAGGATCTGTCAGAGAAGGACTTGGAGAGGCTTGGGCTTGATAAGGACGGAAAGGTTCTCACCCGCCATCCTACGGCTGAAGCACGTGATCGCCGACTGTCTCCTAACGAAGTCATGGAAAGACAGACAAAGGCGTTGGATCAGGAGACGGCACAAGCACGGGTTCTTGGCAACGTGCTGAGAAGACCAAAGAAGGCGACGTCCAAGTCGGCGGCTGCATCAATGGCAACTCCCTCTTCGACCCCGGTGATCGAAAAGGATCATGTGGAGGTGATCAACATTTCTGAGGGGGAGGTGACCGTTGCTAAGGTCCCTTCTCCGAAGAAGAGGAAAGACCCACCGTCTGCTTCCACCGTTGCCGTGGAGGAGCACGCTTCCGCTTGACCCTTCGCCTAAGAGGGTTCGAATCGGTACGGATTTAACTTGTGGTTCGGATTTAGCGGCTCGTTGGGCATTCCTGGTGACAGCTTTCGACGTGTCAATGCACGGTGACATGGATGCTCTCTGTAACTTTTTTGCAGTTCCATCGTCGGAGACCGCCGTCCTCGCTGAACGGCAAGCAGGGAAGCAGCCTGAGAAGGCGGTTGAGAAAACGGGTGACCAAAGTGTCACCGTGGACTCCTCACCCCAGAAGCTTACCCCTACCGAACTCGTGGCGGAGGGTGAGAAAATATACAAGAAGTTGGGGAGATGGAACCGTCAAGCCGCTTCCCTCATCATGGAGCAAGAAAAGGCCACGGCCCAATCTGGGCCGCTGATTGCAAAGCTCAAGTTTGATCTTCTTCTTGCGAGGGGGAAGCCGGGAAGGCTAAGCCGGATCTCCGTCCGCCGAGGGGCGTGCGGAGGAAGCCGAGAAGTCGCCGAGGGCCGAGAGGGCCAAAGTTGAGGATCTTGATGGCGCCACGGCCAAGATGATGGAGGAACGGGACAGTACAAGGGCGCCACGACTCGTGGTTACCAAGAGGGACGAGTGGGAGGATCGGTTTCGAGAAGCAAGCGAGAGGTGCTCGGGGGCACGCAGCTATCCTTGCTCGTAAAGAGAAGGATATTGAAATGCTTCAGGATGAGCTCCTTCCTAAAATGTGCGTCCAGTTCCGGGACCAGGCCGAGAAGGCGACCAGGGAGGCGATAAGAAGACTCGTCCCCGAGGGCTCCTTTCCATGGGATAAATTTGATACTCTTTTGGATGAAATGGCTGATGCTGAGGAGGCCGCGGCTACGGATAAGGCTGAGGCGGCGAAGGCGGCTCAGATAGCTGAGGCCAAGGCGGCTGATGATGCGAAAGTGAAGGAGGATGAGAGGCTGAAGTTGCTTGAAGATGCTCAGCCTTCAACAAAGCCGGCCACCGATGATGCAGTGGCTACTGACGCAGGGGAGCATCGAGCATAGGGAGACGGGCGGTCGTCACCGGACTCACCCGGCATCTCGGATAGCTTTAGCTGTTCGGGGGCCAATTATTGAGCCTTCTCTCCCTGCCATCCTTTTGGCGCTTTAATTTCCAAGTCTGTACCTTTTTGCTTTTCTGTTTCCTTGCTTTTTGTAAAGCTCTGGTAGGTAGAGTTTAGGCAATCCTTATGGGGACGGCCGTCGTTTGTACTCTTCTTGCAGTTATTTTAACAAGGTTTTATCTTTTTGGTCCTCGGCTTGGCCGGGACTCTGATTACGATCCTTTATTTGTCTTCTTGTGTCACTGACTGAGGCGTTTTGAATGTATGTCTTAACCGTGTAGACATATTGACCGCTAGATTGGCGTCTCAATTGCACTGTATATGTTTCTTCTTAGCGTATCGGCCGACGTGTTCCCCGTCGCTCTCGGTTTTGGTCGAGGTAATCGGGGTTGCGGTTTTGATAGCAATCGCAACTGTGTAGGCACATTGACCGCTAAATTGGCGTCTCAATTGCACTGAGTATACGTTTCTTTTTAGCGTATCGACCGACGTGTTCCCCGTCGCTCTCGGTTTTGGCCGAGGTAATCGGGGTTGCGGCTTCGATAGCAATCGCAACTGTGTAGGCACATTGACCGCTAGATTGGCGTCTCAATTGCACTGAGTATACGTTTCTTTTTAGCGTATCGGCCGACGTGTTCCCCGTCGCTCTCGGTTTTGGCCGAGGTAATCGGGGTTGCGGCTTCGATAGCAATCGCAAGAATCGTGTAGGCACATTGACCGCTAGATTGGCGTCTCAATTGCACTGAGTATACGTTTCTTTTTAGCGTATCGGCCGACGTGTTCCCAGTCGCTCTCGGTTTTGGCCGAGGTAATCGGGGTTGCGGCCTCGATAGCAATCGCGAATGTGTAGGCACATTGACCGCTAGATTGGCGTCTCAATTGCACTGAGTATACGTTTCTTTTTAGCGTATCGACCGACGTGTTCCCCGTCGCTCTCGGTTTTGGCCGAGGTAATCGGGGTTGCGGCCTCGATAGCAATCGCAATCGTGTAGGCACATTGACCGCTAGATTGGCGTCTCAATTGCACTGAGTATACGTTTCTTTTTAGCGTATCGGCCGACGTGTTCCCCGCCGCTCTCGGTTTTGGCCGAGGTAATCGGGGTTGCGGCTTCGATAGCAATCGAATCGTGTAGGCACATTGACCGCTAGATTGGCGTCTCAATTGCACTGAGTATACGTTTCTTTTTAGCGTATCGGCCGACGTGTTCCCCGTCGCTCTCGTTTTTGGCCGAGGTAATCGGGGTTGCGGCTTCGATAGCAATCGAATCGTGTAGGCACATTGACCGCTAGATTGGCGTCTCAATTGCACTGAGTATACGTTTCTTTTTAGCGTATCGCCCGACGTGTTCCCCGTCGCTCTCGGTTTTGGCCGAGGTAATCGGGGTTGCGGCTTCGATAGCAATCGCGAATCGTGTAGGCACATTGACCGCTAGATTGGCGTCTCAATTGCTGACCGAGTATACGTTTCTTTTTAGCGTATCGGCCGACGTGTTCCCAGTCGCTCTCGGTTTTGGCCGAGGTAATCGGGGTTGCGGCCGATAAGCGATTCTTCCCTTCGAGTTTCGTCTAGTGGCAAATTGTGGAGGGGACAGATACTGATGGGGAACTTTGGGCGATTCACTTGCTTGTTATCATCGTGCGTTGGGGTGTCCACAATGTGTTCGGACACCTCCGCCGCTATACAAAGTATTTTCTCAAGTTATCGGTGTTCCAATGGCTCATCAGAGGCACACCTCCCATGTCTGTCAGCCGGTATGTACCCGGCCTTATTTCTTCGATCACTTTGTAGGGACCTTCCCAGTTGGCCGTCAGTTTGCCATGAATATTTCCTTTGTTGGTGGCGGCCGACTTCCTTAGGACTAGGTCTCCTACTTTTAAGTCCCTTTTGTGGACTCTTCGGTTGTAGGCTCTCTTCATCCGGCTCTGATATACGGCCAAGTTGAGGCGTGCCGTGTCTCGGCTTTCTTCGACCAGGTCAAGGGAAGCTCTAAGGCCTTCCTCGTTTTCACCGGGTCAAAAGTGGCCGTTCGAATGTCGGCACCGCCGCTTCGATCGGCAAAAACCGCCGGAGCCGTAGACCAGGTGGAAAGGGGTGTATCCCGTGGCTTCTTTCTCCGTGGTTCGAAGGGACCACAGGACGCCGGGTAGTTCATCGGCCCATCTTCCTCGAGGTCTTCAACCGTCTTTTTCAAACCGTTGAGGATGGTTTTGTTGGTCGCCTCCCGCCGCCCGTTGCTCGTGGGTGGCAGACGGAGGAATACGCAAACTTGATGCCGAGCTCCTCTAACCGATTCATTATTAGGTCGCTCCAAAACTCTCGGCCGTGGTCAAATACCATAACTTGGGGCAATCCGAAGCGGGTTATAACGTTTTCCAGATTACCTTTCGACGGCTGCTTTGTGGTCTTCGCCGACATCGCTACGGCCTCAACCCATTTGGTGAAGTAGTCAACGGCAACAATTAGGAACTTCCTTCCCGGAGGTCGTTGGGAATGGCCCTAGCATGTCCATCCCCCATTGTGCGAAGGGAAGGGGATTAAGCACCGGTTGTAGGTCCCTGGAGGGAGCGTGTATCACCGGGGCATGCATTTGACGATTCGTGCACTTCTTGGTCTTCGCTCGGGAATCTTGAAGCATGGTGGGCTGTAAGTAGCCAGCTCGAAGAGCTTTGTGGGCTAGTGTTCTTGCCCCCATGTGATGTCCACAGATGCCTTCGTGAATTTCACAAGATCAATTCTCGCATCGGCCGGACCGACACACTTCAAGAGTGGTCTTATTAGATCTCCGTATAGTTCCCCTTCGAACATTAGGTACCTGGCGGCGATCCTTTTTATTTTGGCCGAGGGATTGCGGCCCTCCGTAATTCACCCGTAAGCTTGTATCTTATTATCGGAGTCATCCATGTTGACTCGGTTTCTATGTTACCCACCATGCCGGCGGTCTCAGTGATGCTCTTCGCGTTCGATGTCTACCAAGACGGTTGGTGACATTCTTGATGGTTGAGTGGCGGTTTGGAGAGAGCGTCGGCCGGTTGTTCTCGGATCTGGGGACGCACTGTATTTGGAAAGACTTCAATTTTGCTACGTCGGCTTTTACCCTTTCTAGGTACCTTACCATTCCGTCGTCCCGGGCCTCGTACTCCCCTCTGATTTGGTTAGTAACCAACGGTGAGTCCATTTTTAACACAATGTGTTCTCGCTCCGTGACCCTAGCTAGCTCGACTCGGTTATCACCGCCTCGTATTCGGATTCGTTATTCGAGGCCGAGAATGTGAATTTCAAGGCGTACTCAAACTCGTCTCCGTTTGGGCTGATGATAAGGATGCGGCTCGAGCTATTCGTTGTGGAGGAGCCGTCGGTGTAGACCTCCCATATGCCCGGGTTTGGCTCTTCCCGGTACGTGCATTCGGCAAGGAAGTCGCAAGTGCTTGCCCCTTTATCGAAGGCCTTGGTTTGTATTGAATGCCGAAGCCAGAGAGTTCCACTGCCCATTTGATGAGCCTGCCGGATTGTTCGAATTTTTCCAAGGATTTCTCCAATGGCTGATCGGTTAGGACCGTCACGGGGTGTGCGTCGAAGTAGGGTTTTAACTTCCTTGTGGCGACGACGACGGCGAAGGCTGCTTTTTCGATTAGTGGATAGTTTCTTTCGGCAACAAATGAGTGTATGGTCGACGAAGTAGATTGGGTGTTCTTTGTTTGTCTTCTTCCTCGATGATCACGCAAGACCGACCGTGGCCGAGGTTTGCTATGTATAGGTATAGCGTCTCCCCATTATCGGCACGGGACGAGTTGGGAGAGTCCGAAGATGAGCTTTCGATTGTTTGAAAGCCGTGCTCATTCCTCCCCCCAGTGAAATCTTTATTTCCTTTCAAAGACTTTGAAGAATGGGGTGCTCTTATCGGCCGACCGAGAGATGAAACGGGCGAGAGCCGCCATTCTCCCTGTCGATATCATAACCTCTTTCCGATTCCTTGGTTGGGCAGGTCTAGGATTGCTTGGACTTTGTCCGGATTGGCATCTATGCCTCGGCGCCGACAAGTACGCCTAGAAATTTTCCCTGCCGGACACCGAAGTTGCATTTCATTGGGTTGAGCTTCATCTTGTATTTCCTTAGTGAACAAAATGTCTCGTGTAAATCGCCGGATGCTCTCATTTGTCGGACTTGCTTTTTACAATAGCGTCGTCGACGTATGCCTCAATGTTCCGTCCTTTTTGATTTTGAAACACTTTGTCCACCAGCCTTGTGTACGTCGCTCCGGCGTTCTTCGGACAAATGGCATCATTTTGTACATGTATGTGCCGTTGGCGGTGATAAATGCGCATTTAGGCATGTCTTCCTCGGCCATAAACACTTGGTGATACCCCGAGAAGGCGTCCAGCAGCTCAAGCATGGTGTAACTGCCGTGGCGTCGATTAAGCTATCTATCCGAGGCAAGGGATAACAATCTTTGGGGCATGCTTTATTAAGGTTGGTAAAGTCTACACACATTCTCCATGCCCCCGATGATTTCTTCACCATTACAACATTGGCTAGCCACTCAGGATAAGTACAAGGCGTGATGAAACCTGCCGCTAGTAATTTATCTACTTCGGCTTTGATGGCCTCGTCCTTCTCAACCGAGGAGTTTCTCATTCTCTCGCTCGATCGGGCGGGCGGGCGGTGGGTAGCACGTTCAGCTTGTGAACAATCACCTCCCGATTCACGCCTGGCATCTCGGCCGCTGAGTATGCGAAAACGTCTTTGTTCTTTCTCAGCAGGTCTAGGAGGTCGGCTCTGAATTCTGGTTCCAGGTTGACACCGACGGTTACGGTGCGGCCCGGATCGATCTCTACCTCCTCGGTCTCGCTCCTTCGATCATGCCGATGGTCCGGTCGTTCCGGATCCGGGGTGTCTTGTATCCGGAACGACTCTAGTTCCGCGAGCGACTCTCACCCTTACTAGATACCTTATTGTTTTGTAGTCCTGGGCTTCGTACTCTCCTCTAACCTGGTTGGTCACGAGGAGCGAATCTGTCTTTACCATGATACGTTCTGCCCCGGCGGCTTTAGCTAGCTCAATTCCGGTTATCACCGCCTCGTACTTGGATTCCTTGGGGGTCACTGAGGTAAGCTTCAAGGCGTGCTCGGATACGTCCCCGTTTGGGCTGATGATAACCATGTCGGCCTTCGAGCCATATGTCGCGGAGAGGCCGTTAGCGTGAACCTCCCACAAACCGGGATCTTCCTCTTTCTTCGAGATGAGCTTATGTGCCTCCCCCCGGTCCGAGACATACATCAATGTCAGGGCCCGGATGGATATTACAGCGTCGATCTCGCTCAAAGTGATCCGGCCTATGAGTACATCGTAGGCAGGTGTACCGTCGATGACCACGAATTTAGACATGACGTTCTTGGCCGCACCTCCTCGCCGAACCTTACCGGCAAACCGATTGACCCTGGGGTACCATGCCGGCCCAGAAAAAGTCAGTATAACGGGTTGGTGCAGGGGCTCAAATCTTCCATCCTCTCGAGGCCGAGAAAGCATTCTTTATTCATAACATTGGTGTAGGCGCCGTGTCAATCAGGCACCCCTTCACCAAGTGGTCGGCTATGTCTAGGTGGACCATAAGTGGGTCATTTGTGAAGAGAGACGACTCTCTCGTAATCCTCCCGTCCGATGGTCATATCGGGAACTTTGGAAGCGGGGGTCACTGTGTTGGGCGCAAAGTTGATGGCCTGATAAGGTTTATCCAGGTGCCGTTTGTGCCCGGGGAGTGAACTCGCCGCTCTCGTTGTCCCCCCGACGACGACATTGATCACTCCTACTCGCTCGGGAGCGGGCTTGCTCTTTGATCTCGCCGGCATCCGGTTTTGGCCTCGGCAACATATTTGCCGAGGTTCCCCATCCGAATCGGTTCTTCAATGGCATCCTTCGGTGTCGGCAATCGTTGGTTAGGTGTCCGGTGTGGCCGTGGTACTCACAAGATCTTGGCTCGTGTCACCATCACTTCTCGGCCTAGGGGTCTTTCCCATTTTCGGCCCTCGTTTTTTGCTCAAAGCGAAAACACATCGGCGCCGACGCGACTAGGGGGTGTGATCATCGTATCGCTTTTTGTAGTATGTCCCCGAGCTCCCCCCGGCATTCGCCGAGCTTTGTTTTCTGGCAGACTTCTCTGGCCGTGACCAATTATTCTCACGGCGTCTCTCATCGGATCGTGACCCATTGTTGTCACGGCGTCTTTCGTCCGGGTTATTCTCCCGGCGGCTATTCCTTTCTGAGTGCTTGGCCTCGCTGGGGCCTTCCCAAGTCTTGTGGTAGTCTTCCACCTTGATGGCTTGGTCAGCCAACTTCCTTGCGGCGTCCAAACCTAGGCCTCCGCACTTGATGAGCTCATTTTTTAAATTTCCTTTTGGGAGGCCCTTCATCAGTGCGAAGGCTGCCAGTTCGGGATTGATTTCTCGAATCTGCTGGACCTTTCCATCAAACCTCTTTACGTAGCTTCGGAGAGACTCGCCCCCCTCCTGTCTGATAGTTAGGAGGTCGGAGGTCTCTACGGCCCTTCTCTTATTCGGCAGAGTACCGGGTTAGGAAAGCGCCCTTCGGTCGGCGTAGTAGTACACCGAGCCATCGGGAAGCCCTTTGTACCAGCTCTGAGCCATCCCATGCGAGTTGTTGGGAAAATTCGGCACTGACCTCGTCGGGCTGCTCCCATACCGACATGTAAGACTCGAAAGCCTCGGCGTGGTGGTGGATCGCTATCCCCCTTGTATGATAGGGGTGGCGTTTTAGCTTGTTTGGCACCGGGACTTCTAGGACGTAGGCGTTGAGGGGTTGCCTGACCACGTGTTGAATGACACGTGGCGATCGGCTCCTCGCATCCCTATCCTGGCTTCTCCCCTCGTAGCGGGAGGGGCTCCTTCTTCGACTATGACTCCTTCTCCAACTCTCCGAGTCGGACTCCTCTCGGCTCCTTTGGGGTATGCCTCGTTCGTGTGGCGGGGACGCTGTCCTTCCGTGAGTGCGGGAAGGACTTAGGTCTACCGCGCCCACTTTGGGCTCCCCCGGCGTCTTGACTGGGTCAACTTCTCCTAGTGCTCCGTTCAGATTTCTCGGAGTCACGTTTTGGGCCCTGTTATCCTGGACGGTTTCCGCCGCTCTTGTCGGTGTGACAGTGTGAGCGGGCGTGTTGCTGATTAGGTCCAGGAGCATTTTTAGCTTTGCTACGTCAACCACATGCCCCATGATGGTGACCTGGTTGGTTGGCACCGGCGCATCAGGTATTATTGGCATCCCGAACTCCGGTTGGATTACTCCGCCGGTGGAGGGCTGCATGACTCCGGAGTTGTTGAAAGCGTCATCTTGGTAGAACGCGGTTTCGTCGGTCACGACTGCGTCTTGCTGTTTCGACATTTTCTCGGCTTTTTGGGTGGGTTTTTGTTTTGAGTTTTGTTTTTGTTTGGGAATGAATGTGACTAGCTTCTAGTGTCTTTCCCACAGACGGCGCCAATTGTTCCGGGTATAATTCCAGAGCAGTGATTAGTTACCACCCGTGGCTTGTAGAATAATGTCTTGAGCTGAATCCTTCTTGCTCCTATCGTCCCACTCGGCCTCTCCTGCAACAATGAACGAGGCGAGGGCTTGGCGTGTGCAAGCGTACTCACTCCGACGCTCAAGTCAGTAAACTTAAAGGATTAAGCTGTGTTACTTGGCTAGATGCGTATTGTAGAGAGATAAGGGAGATATTACCAGATGAATAGTGTATTTAGGTTATAATTGTGAGAGCTTTTCTCAATGAAGGTTGAGGAGTATTTATAGACTTTCACCTTTTGTCACGTAGTGGCCAAGTGGCCAAGTGGCTAGCAGGTGGAAAGACTGATCTACCCCTCGGCCGAGGGACCTATGGCAGGCCGGCGGACAATGTTGACTCGCCGCCGAGGGGTCTTGGATATGAGTACGCGGATGTGTATCCCGGTGGCGCGGTTGTCACGCCGAGACCAGTGGCGGCCGATGGGATGCATCGGCTAGGCTATCTAAGTCGTTGACTTGCTGTGGATATCTTTGACCTTGCTCAGTGTGTTGACTTGGTCAGCGGTGCAGAATATGCCCCATCACATTTAATTACGAATTAATAGATTAATTCGTCCAAGCTAACATTACATACATTTAATTAAATATAACTTATTATATTCAATTTACGAATTGTGATTAATTGTCTCAACTAATATTATTTAATCTTCATTAAATAATTGTCTCATCAACACATTGACTAACTGTTTAGTCATATAAGGCATCAATATGATTATATTTCTATAACCACATCTCTCAAACACATCCTATAGGTGTGACCTTTAGGGACCAGTTGATCACCGCCATCTGTATGATAATAACGTCAAACTTTCTAGCAAGCCAACCGTTATTAGGTAATCGTTAATCAACTGATTAAATATACGAAGTATACCCTTGTGAACCTGTAAGAGATTTACAAATGTTATCACACTAATTTGTGGAGGACACAAGCTCCAACAAACTCCCACTTGTCCTCACAAGTGTATGTGCGATAACCGATTCTCATATCCTAAAATTTCTCCCACTCAATGTAAAACAATTTGCAAATCCGTATTCACAAAGGTCGTATTTTACAAGCGATCATTATCAAGAGTGGTTTCCCCGACTAGAGAGTAACTTAACTGATAAACGAATCAACATTCGAGCATGGTCATGCATTTCAGTTACAACTCCTCGAGTGGCCCTGAGAAATAACTATACCTGATAAAGGTTGTATATTTTCCTCAACTCGAATCATGCAGATGTAAGCACAGTATGAAATGAGCCAGAAAAAATCTACTTAGCCTCCAGTTACGGCAGACCGTGAGAAAGAAACCAAAGTCACCCAAAAACTGCCTTAATCTCAAGAGACAGTCGATAGTCAAAAGAATCGACTCTAGGAACACAATGGATGTCCTATCCACGACCTGGCACCGAATGTTTTTAAACATTTAGGACTCCATTACATTGTCACAAAAATTTGTCCTACGAGGTATCGTTATAATCTCGCATTTGTGATCGATCAGTCAACAGTTTGACTTATGGCTCGTTGAACCCACCATCAATCGACTGCACAATATAATAGCCAGAGTTATCAGCTCTTGTAGGCGATTACGGACCAAACAAAATATAATGTAATTCAGTTCACTTTGTGGCGTTCAAAGTTGTCAGTACAATCCACATGAAAAACAAAATATTATATTAATACGATGAAGTTATAAATAGTATATGAAAAAAATAATGTATCAAATTCATAATCAACTATTACAACTCAGGAACACGTTTAATTCTCATGGAAATAACGTGCCCTCCATGCTTATCATACTTCAATGGCGTAGTAGTAGAATCTGCTACAACTTCCTGTTTGGAACTATTCCGGTGACCATGCAAACACCATTAAGAGTAAGAACGAATCTAGACTGAGATTTCTAATCATCTCGATCCGTTTGGAAGCTAGCATCTGCGTAACCAGTTGCGCATAGCTTAGTATCTCCTCCATAAGTCAATACCCAATCCTTAGTCCTCCGTAGGTACATGGATTATTTTGGTACCGACTCGTCATACTCAATGCATATGCCACGTCTGGACGTGTGCATATCATGGCATAAATGATTGATCCTATAGCTGATGCATAAGGAACACGACTCATGCGCTCAACCCCTTCAGACGTCGTGGGTGACTGAGACTTGCTCAACTGCATCCCAGATGTCATTGGAAGGTTCCCCTTCTTGGAATTGGTCATGCTGAAGTTATCAAGAATCTTATCCAAATAAGACTCTTGACTAAGTGATAACGTCCGTCGTGATCTATCTCGGTAGATACGGATTCCCAATATGCGTTGTGCCTCACCCAGATCTTTCATCTGGAAATGGTTCTTCAACCATTGTTTAACCGAAGAAAGGAGAGGAATGTCATTCCCAATCAGGAGTATGTCATCGACATACAATATCAAGAATACAATCTTGCTCCCACTCGACTTGATATATAAGCATGGTTCTTCGACCGATCGAGTGAAACCATACTCTTTTATCACCTGGTTGAAACGATGATTCCAACTCCGAGAAGCTTTCTTAAGTCCATAAATGGAACGCTTAAGCTTGCATAATTTCTTAGGATGTTCAGGATCTGTGAAACCTTCGGGTTGCACGATGTACAACTCTTCCTCCAAATAACCGTTTAAGAAGGCGGTTTTCACATCCATTTGCCAAATTTCATAGTCATGAAAAGCGGCAATCGGTAAGATTATTCGAATGGAACGTAGAATGACTACAGGTGCAAAAATCTCATCATAATGCAATCCGTGCACTTGAGTGAAACCTTTTGCCACTAGTCGTGCCTTATAGGTATCTCGTTGCGCGTCTACAGAATGCTTTATTTTGTAAAGCCACTTGCACTGTAGAGGTTTTACCTTATTAGGTAAATCAACTAGATCCCATACATCATTCTCATACATGGAGTCCATCTCGGATTGCATTGCTTCGAGCCATAGCTTTGAGTCAGAACAGGCCATAGAACCTTTATAGGTAGCGGGTTCATTACTCTCTAGGAGTAAAACGTCATTCTCCTCGACCATACCAATATATCTGTCCGGAGGATGAGAGACTCTACCTGACCTCCTAGGTTCCTCAGGAATATTAACCGTATCATCAGTTGGAGGAACAACTTCCTCCATCTGTTCCTCGGTTGTTGGTTATGAAATCTCCGACAGCTCGAAGGTTCTATTACTCGTCTTGTTCTCGAGAAATTCTTTCTCTAAGAACGTCGCACTAGCCGCAACAAAAACTCGATGTTCGGTAGGCGAATAGAAGTAATGACCAAAAGTTCCTTTTGGATAACCTATAAAGTATGTCTTGACCGATCGCGGGCCGAGTTTATCCTCGTGTCTCCACTTGACATAAGCCTCGCAGCCCCAAACCCGAATAAAGGACAAGTTAAGGACCGTTCCCTTCCACATTTCATATGGAGTCTTGTCGACAGTTTTAGTCGGACTTCGGTTAAGTATAAGAGCAGCTGACAAAAGAGCAAAACCCCATTATGAATCAGGCACTACCGTGTGACTCATCATGGATCGAACCATATCAAGTAAGGTTCGATTTCTCTGTTCGGACACACCATTTAATTGAGGTGTTCCAGGTGAAGTTAACTGTAGAACGATTCCAGAGTCTTTAAGGTGTTGATCAAACTCATTTGAAAGATATTCGCCACCCCGATCTGAACGGAGTGCTTTAACCTTTCTACCCAATTGGTTCTGTACCCTGTTCTGGTATTCCTTGAATTTCTCAAAGGACTCACTTTTATGCTTCATTAAGTAGACATATCCGTATCTACTCAAATCGTCCGTGAAAGTGATAAAATATCTATAGCCATCTCTAGCGGTAATTGACATAGGTCCACAAACATCAGTATATATGAGTCCTAATAGGTCACTAGCGCGCATTCCAACACATTTGAAGGAAATTCGAGTCATTTTGCCAATGAGACATGATTCACACGTGCCATATGCGGAAAATTCGAATGCGGGAATAGTCCCATTATCGACGAATTTCTTTACGCGTTTCTCATTTATGTGTCCCATTCGACAATGCCATAGATAGGTTTGATCTTTGTCACCAACCTTTAATTTCTTATTATTTATGTGTAATACTTCCGTGGTTTGATCTAAGATGTAAATTCCATTCATGGAAACTGCTTTGCCATAAATAATTTCATTAAAAAGAAAATACAGCTATTATCCTTTATTGAAAATGCAAAACCGTCTATCTTGAGTACGGAAATAGAAATAATGTTCTTAGATAAAATGGGTACATAGTAACACTTATATAAAAATAACTCAAAACTACTAGGGAGTTGGATTACATATGTTCCCTTCGAGACAGCAGCAACTCGTGCTCCATTCCCGACTCGCGGGTCCACATCACCCTTTTCGAGAGGTATGATGTTCTTCAGGCCCTGCAAATGATTACACAGATGAGAACCACAACCAGTATCAAGTACCCAAGTTCCGAAACTTGCATGGTTAATCTCAATCATATGAATATAAGATGACATACCAACAGGAACGACGCGGCCTGCTTTGATGTCCTCACGGTAGACGGGACAGTTCCTCCTCCAATGTCCAGTCTTGTGACAATGATGGCACTCAATGTCACCGCCCTTGCTCCTTGCCTTGCCCTGTGAGCCACTAGTCTCACCGGGCCCACTCTTACCATTTCCTGGCTTTTTAAACTTTGGCTTACCTACAGCTAGGTCACCATGAGCCTTGCCCTTACCTTTACCCTTGTTGGAAATCGTGAGAACATCCTGCTTCATGCTCCCACTCAATTTCATATCCTTCTCGGTCTGTACGAGAAGGGAGTGTAGCTCATGAGGACTCTTTTTCAAGTCATTCATGTAGTAGTTCGCCCTGAAAAGGACAAAACCATCGTGAAGAGAATGAAGCATTCGGTCTATGACAATGCTCTCACTGATTTTACAATCAAGTGCCTCCAGTTTCTCGACATTCTCAATCATATGAAGAATGTGTGGGCTAACCGGTTGGCCCTTTTGGAGTTTCGCATCAAAGAAGCGACAGGTATGCTCATATGTAACGATTCTCGGTGCTTTTGAGAACTCGTTAGTGAGCGTGGTGAAAATCTTGTTCGCACCTTGGGCAATGAAGCGTCTCTGCAAATTGGTTTCCATTGCAAAGATGAGTACGTTCTTTATCGCACCCGCTTCCATAACGAAGTCACTATAAGCGAGTGACTCGTTGACTCCTGCATTGGGGCCTGAGTTTACCGGTATTGGGTCAGTTAAGTACCTGAGCTTACCGTCAGCAATGGCAGCATTCCGGTAGTGCTGCCTCCCAGTTCGCAAAGTTGGACCCGTCATTTTTCAGACGTGTGAACTGATTCATTTGGTCCATGAATATTTTCAGCCAGGACTCGCGTCCAAGTGTGGCACTAGGCATTTGGATTGCGTTATTTCCAGACATTTTGTTGTAACAGTATTATCAAAATAAACGTGTTCTACACTGCGAGAAGAAGAATAAAAATAATAAGCATGTGCATCGATTTTAATTTAAGTCTAATGATCTAATGTCATAACGCGAAGACTCAAAACATTTATACAATTGACCTTCCTCAAGAATTATATAAATGATCCCAAGACTCAATTCTCTGTAAATTGATAAGCTAACCTTTTAGCTAATTCTACCGTTAGAATTCTTGGTCTATAATTTCTGTAAATTCTATCTTTAGTCCATCATAATCACGAGAAACTCTTCGGACTATGATGTTGAGGTAAACTAAGTCAACACAACTACTTACCCAACGTAGAAGGGGTCATATTATGCCTACCGACGAAGAAGGGATTCATAGTTGTTTGCCTTTATAAAGACTAATCTCAATTTCCGTTTTAGAGGAAGATCCCATCAACTTTATTTTAATTCATTTTAAGTGAACTAATATCTAGCATGCGAGAATGAATAAACTAAGGTGATGGCTTAATAAGTCTGTGACATCTGTATGTCCATGAAAACTAACATACAACCTATATGAGTCAATTTTCATGCATTTTAGTAGTAGGTGGTTTGGTTTTAGGCGGAATATGATGCATAAACTATCATGTGAATGAAAAGCAATAGGAATGAAAAACGTAAAAGCAATAATAAAGTCCTAGTGTGGCCTATCCTATCAAAATGAACATTAAATACAAGTTTGGAATCCATCCTTGGACCCGAGAAGCTTGTCTCGATGTTCCATCTTGATCCATGTAGCGGGAGTGAGCTCCAATCTCCATCTTTAGTCTTCTTCGAAAATTACAATAAATAAATTTACATAATAAACCTATTTATTACATTCTAATTTCAAAACCCAAAAACTAAAGAAAAATAAAAGAGATTCGAGATCTCATAATTACCTAAAAAATCATGTTTCCTTCATTACGAAAACATAATTTGACTAAGGCCACACTAAGTATTACAAATTACAACCGATTGCAAAAAATACGTAAATAAATTCATTCAACAAAATTAAAATGCATCAACTAAAAAGTAAATTAAACATACATGACACAATTCCTTAATTATGTTGATTAATTTATCCAAACCACCTATTTAAAAACAAATTAAGTGACAATTCCTCAATTAATCACATTAATTTCAATCTTAATTCATATTAAACTTCTAATATGAATTTAATCCATCAATATTTTAAACTGGTTTAAAATAATTAGGCATCTCAAAATTGTGAACTGTTTCACAACAATTAGTCATACATTGTAAAGGTAATGTATAATTAATATTGGCCAAAACAAACAAAAACAAAATCCTTTTTTTTTATATGTCTCGGCTAAACCAAGAAAAAAACAAGCCCTTTTTTTCGGCAAAAACAGCAAGAACCAAAAAAAAAACAGCCCGTTTCTCATATTGTTCACGGTTTTTATTTGTAAAAAAACGAAACAAGACAATTTTTTTTTTTTAAAACTGACCTCTGTGAACAGTAACAAAAAAAAATTTTCTTTTCTCGGATGCTTTTCAAATCGGCATAAACAAAAACAGCCGCAAAAAACTTTAATCGGTTTTTCCGGAAAAAAAAAACAGAATTTTTTTTATTTTTTTTAATAAAAATACTGTTCATCCGTGAACAGTAACGTGACGGAAGGAAAAAAAATTCCACGGATAAAAAAAAATCCAGCCGATTATATATTTTTTTCGCAAACCCTAATTATTGTTTACAAACAATTTTATGAAAATCATCAAAATTAAAATTCGTGGCCTTGGCTCTGATACCACTTGTAAGATTTATCTGTATGCATCCCTTTGAATTTTAGGACTATAACGAATATATCATGATGAATGCTAGTCATAAAATTAAATTACATAAACAAAAGGGTAAAGAGAATTAGAAATAACCTTCGGTCCTAGCTAATTCGGCCTATGAACAATATCACAATGATATTCTCCTATCAGTTGCACCCAAGATGCTCCGAGAAATACCCCTCAAAATTGCTAGAATGAGATCCCCAATTTTCTGTAAATATTAGGGTTTTGTGTGATTTTCTGATGAGAGAAATGATGAGCAAAACTAGGTTAAAATTAGGTTAGAAAAATAATGATCTACCATACCCTTATAAAACCGAGTATAAGGTGTAATAGGGTAGATATTTTCCTTCCAAATTTTCGGCCCATATACCGAAATTAAGAGAGTTAATTTCTCTTTTTTTCGGTTATTCCAAAAATGTATAAAATGTGTAAATTGTCATCTAGTGAGGATCGAACCCATGACCTCTTGGTTTGAGTACCCTCACTATTACCACTATGATACATTCATCTTATTGATATTAAATATAACCGATTACATTTAATTACGAATTGATAGATTAATTCGTCCAAGCTAACATTACATACATTTAATTAAATATAACTTATTATATTCAATTTACGAATTGACAGTTAATTCGTCTCAACTAATATTATTTAATCTTCATTAAATAATTGTCTCATCAACACATTGACTAACTGTTTAGTCATATAAGGCATCAATGTGATTATATTTCTATAACCACATCTCTCAAACACATCCTATAGGTGTGACCTTTAGGGACCAGTTGATCACCGCCATCTGTATGATAATAACGTCAAACTTTCTAGCAAGCCAACCGTTATTAGGTAATCGTTAATCAACTGATTAAATATACGAAGTATACCCTTGTGAACCTGTAAGAGATTTACAAATGTTATCACACTAATTTGTGGAGGACACAAGCTCCAACAGGCATAAGTTTCTGATTGGCTTTAATTTATACTCTACGACTGTCGTAACTGAATTCAAATGAGTGTATTTTGGGTCATGATGAACTGTTGCTATACGAAGAGAATAGTGCGATAGGAATTGTCCACCCTCTTATAAAGGTTGTTAAAAATCTCAGGGCCACTCGAGGAGAAGTGAACTGCAAATGTGTGGCCATGCTCGGAAGGAATCTACGGTAGATAATTCCGGTCAGACAATTACTCTCCAGATCGAGGAAACCACTCAAGATATGATCAAATGCAAGTACGACCTGCAAGACGCCTTGCATTGAGTGGGAGATTGTAATAGAACAGGAGAATTGGTAACGCACACTTGTCTCAGACAAGTGGGAGATTGTTGGAGTATGTGTCCTCAACAATAGTGCGATCACATGTTTAAATCTCAAATTAAGAATACGTAAGGGATGATTCATTATATATAGTCAACTGATCAACATTAATCGGTAATGATTAGCTAACTATGGTTTAACATTACTGTCGTTTGATGGTGGTGATCAGTTGATCCCTTAAGGTCACACCTATAGGATAAGACCCAAATAAATAATTAATTAATTGTATTCGATACGGATTAATTAATCCCTTATTTGTATGAGTTGGATTTTGTATCTTATTTTAATGTGATTAAATAAGATTCGATTTGGTGGATTAATATATTAATTTACTAAATTATGTTGAGGTTTTATAAATATTTCAAGGTAGAGGTAATTAGTTATTTACATTTACAAGAGGTTGTAAATTTAACTAACTAGCTATTATGGAAACCCATTATATGTTGATATAATGGTAAAATATTACTCAATAAGTTGAGTGAATATATGTTTATTAATTTGTCACATAATTGTTATATGATCAAATTAATATTTAATTATGTAAGATAATTAAACATAAGACTATTAAGCATTTGTGAAACAAATATTATAAGACAAAAATAGACCCATATATACTCAAGTGCATCGTCCAAAATGGTAGCATGCTTGAGTTTTTGGTTTTGTTATTTTGTTGCTGGAAAGATGCTCCAACATCTTATAACATGTTTTATTCATGCTAGCGCTACTACCTACACATAGAGAATATTGCATTAAACAAAATGAAAAAACCAAAATGCTCTACATAAAGAGCATTTGGACGGTACATGGAAAAAAAAGAGTAGAATAATTGTTCTTCTCATTTTTTTTACTCTACCTTTCTCTCTAAATATCATACATGCAAAAACCTCGAAAACCACTCAAATACTAATATTTTTCATATATTACTAGTGTAGTAATATTAGTTATATTAGTAATTATAAGGGAATATTACTGCCAATGTCTAGTTAATATTAGTAGTAACTTTGGGTCAAATTGTGGACAGCGGGCCGCCCACGGGGGCGCTTGGTGAAGGGGCTCGAAAACAAGCGTTTGCATTTTGTATGGAGTCGCCACCAATTTTTATGGGAAATTGGAACCGTTCGAATACCTCGTGTCATGTCAAGACACAAAGTAGTGACATGAACACTAAGCAATCGTTACCCTTAGCATTCTATGTCTAGAATGACTCTCGTGGATGCCAATGAACACGGGTGCTCACGGAGATCTGGAGTAAGGGGTGAGGGTACGTATTAGGAAGCTCTTTTGATCGAACACCTAATCCCGCCCGCCTCGATAGCGGCCTCTACTAATGATTAGGGAAGTTTATTCGTACTTGATATATCGTCGGCTATATGCATGCAATGCAACATCCATAGATTAATCCTAACATGTGAGATTTTAACTAAGTCGGTTGACATGTAATTTAGCAAACAATTGGGTCGAAGTTGGGATTTAATGCTCATTTACATGTGGAAACATACAAACAATGAAAGAAATACAATAATTATAAATTGCAATAATGAAAATTACATTAATTACAACGGAATAGGCGATTTACGTCGAAAATACCGCTAAAACGGATGATTTGATAAAAAAGAATAAAAAAGAATAAAACACGACGGATCAGAAGGTGATAATACGATTATTAGTTGATTAATACGTAGCTAATTAAACTAGGTCAAGGCAGAAAAGGAGTTCAGGGACAGAAATCACCCTGGAACAGCGCAGGAGAACATGCGCCCTTTGGAAGAGCGCGGCAGATTCTTTGCGTCTGTTCCAAGGGTGAGTTCTGGCTGTGAAGCCGGAACTGCAAATCGTTAATGTTATTTGGTAATTTTAAGGATTGATTACGATATTAGACTCGGATGAAAGTGATTAATGAATTACTTACATATGATTGAGGTCATAAAACAGTAAAACATGGATGAGACGGAATTAAACGGATTAATTATGTGAAGGGTCGATGTTAATGAATGATTAATTAAACTAACCAACGAATTAAACTAAACATGATGAACGACGGCGGATTAATGAACAAACAGGTGGAAATATATCAACAATGAATCCTTAAACTCAACATGAACGAATTGAATCCCTAAAACTCGAATTGAATTTAATGACAAAAACCCGCAAATATTGATTATTTGGGATTAGAGTCGGATTTATGACGATTTAAACATGTTAATGATGATGGTTAATATACATATGAATTATTAAGCTATCATGTGAACGAATTAATGATTTAACAAAACAAAAGAAATAAATTTGATACGAATTACGAGAGGACGGAGGAAGAAGAAAAGAAGCGAGAAGCTGCGGCGGCCCCTCACGAAGAGGCGCAGCAGTGCTGCGCTCCTTCGAAGAGGCGCAGCGATTTGCTGCGTCTTTTCTCGACGCCCATCTCGGAAATCCGCAAAAAGGTTTCAAAGACGGTTTTTAGAAATCGGTCTTAACGAGGTACTTTCGACATAAACCTTACAATCGTTATACAATAATAAAATACAATAAATAAAAGGAATTATACACCCTCAGACTTACATGTTGACGGAACGAGAAGAACTAAGAAGATCGATTAGTGATGCTCGACGCGAATGCAAGGAAAGAGTGCCCTCTTAAGAGGAAAACGATTTAACAAGATTGATTAATTAGATTGATTGAGTGTAGTGGTCAAATTGGTCGGTCATGCAACGGAGAGGCTGGTACCCGGAAGGATCCGAGCTTACGTGGTCGGAAGTCCAAGCACGTAGGCGCCAATTAGTAAGAACGAAGTCTAGAATGCAAAGGGAGAAGAGAAGGGCGGACACTCGCGTGAGAAATATGAGGAACGAAAGCTCCTATTTATACTAATCACGTGAAAGAATAGGGTTTCGGAGACTCTTTGGAAGTGAATCTCGGAAAGATATAAAAAAGATACGTAAATCATGCAAAGAAGGGCTTGGGAAGAGGCGCAGCGACCATGCGTCTCTTGGAAGAGGCGCGACTGACCGTTGCGTCTATTCCCGGAGGTTTCCTCTCGCTTAAGAAAGATTTCGCGTTTAAGTTATGGTAGGACGGAAATAATTCGATTATCTTTTGAATATTTCGGGATATTATTTGCCAAAAGATAAAATTTGAGAAATATGGAATAGAAATATCCGGAACATTCGAATATTCGACTCGGGATTTAACGCCTATCGAGAAAATGGAGACGGTTTTTGACCCGGACTCGAATGTACTCTAATTATCGCCAAAACGACCGTATCGGCACGTAGATGACATTTAAGAGGTTGACATTAATATTTGAGCAATCACTTGACGATAATCTTACGAATCGTCACTAATCGCCCGTGAATCAAACATGCGGCCCAATCATCTTTGGGTGGTTTGCGAGGGGTGCGAAACGAGGTGTCTCTGAGCCCCCACTTTGACCGAGGCTTGGACAAGGCGAAAGTCAAAGTATAGCCATCAGGTCAATCAAGATTACAACTCGACGACTATGGCGACGCGAGGCGGTTCAAGGGGTCCGAGCCATGGACTGTCGTCGGGAACATTTTAGAGTCTGTCGACTATCGGGGAGGGTCGTTTAAAGTCCATTAGACTACGTAAGGAAGCTCGCCAGCCATAAGAAGAGAACATACCTGAGACTTTGATCGAACTTCGCGGGAAACCAGAGATATATTGAAAACAGCAGGACGTCGGTAGAAAAAGCTGGGGGATCCGCTGCGTCGGTCTCAAGCGAACTCGGCGAAATTTGGAGGGTTGAATCGCTTGCGTTGGTCTCAAGCGAACTCGGGTTGGAGAATATGTCGACGACTAGGAACATCTTGATCGTCGTAGGGAAACCTTGAGTAAGCGATCTTCGCAAAAAATACTATCATGGCTGGGGATGACGACCAGGAACATCTTGATCGTTGTAGAAAGAAAGTCTTGAGTGAGCAGTACTGCAAAATACTACTGCGCTGGATAAAAATTGAGCAATACCGCGAAATACTGCTGCGCGGGATAAAACGAATTTGGACGATACTGCGAAATATTGTCGCGCTGGATAAGACGCGGGCCGGAACGAAAGGAAATCGTCGAAACGGACCAAAATGATAAAATGTCATCGAGGAAGAGGCGCACCAAGGATGGGCCCACGAATAACGAACTCATAACGGATTTTCGAAAATCCATATGGAGGGAACAAAAGGAAGAGGCGCAGAAGAGCTGCGTCTCTTGGAAGAGGCGCAAAGACTGCTGCGTCTTTTCCCCAATTTGGCAATTCTGCGTAAAAACGCGAAAGTCAGAAGGTTTATGTTCATTATTTCGAAACACAAATCACTCTATTCTCTCTCAAATCTTCACCATTTCCGCCAAGGTTGGATTCAAAAGCTTGCTTAAAATATGACTAATCGAGGTATGTGCTTTAATCTTGACTTAATCTTCCACATTTGTTGAATTTTGAGCCGCGAACATTTAGGGTTTTCGACCCTTTTGATCGAAAATTTGGGGCTTTTCCCCCAAATGGATTTGTCTTGCCAAATTGATGCTAGAAATGGATAATAGGTAATGTTAGGAACATAACCATGTATTTACTTCGAATTTTCATCGAGTTTTGAGCCCTTGAGTGAATTTTGAGACGGTTTCACAGCTAGATCGTAAATTGCTTCGAAAATGGCCTTAGGATTGCCCATTTGTGATGAAATTTGATATTTGGGACCCTTGGATGATGGGTAAACTTTCTACCATCTTGGAATTTTGGTTTGTGACAACTTTTTCAGGATACTTTTTAGGGCATAACCGCCATTATAGCGAAATGCTGCCGAATTTCCGACTCGAACCCGAGACTAGGCTTTGACTTTGTCTTGACTTGACTCAATTCATCATATGAGTGATTGAATTGGTGGGAATATGGCCAAGGATGGCCAGAAATGGGGAATTCCGGGGCTTTGAAGGCTCGAAAATTTCTTAACAAAGGCTTGTCGTCATGGGACGCGGCCTGAATTTGCTTTAATGTTTGTAGGTGTGCTTGCTTCTACTTGGGAGAGATCCCATGGACATAGACGCCGTTGTTGTTGAGGAGGCGCTAGAGCAGGCCTTCACCTGCGGTGATGGTCGCTGCGGACGAGGTTCCCGAGGAGGAGGCTGCTGAGGAGGAGGAGATTCCGAGACGGGCCCACCTCGGACGAGGGGGTCGTCAGCTGAGAGGAGCTCCCGCGTGGGCCGAGACCTGGGAGAGTAGGCACCTTGTGTGGGCTGCCGAGGGTCACTTGTCCTACAGGACGGTGAAGAGCTTGGTAAATAGGAATTCCCTAACTCATTACCTATCCTTTTCTATTTTTGGTTCAAATTTCTTTCAAATTCATTCAAAACTAAAGATAGCTTTATTTCGAATCATAATAGGAGGCTGGGAACATTCGGTCGTTCTCGGGGTACACGACGGCGATGGAGCATTACGAGCGGCTGTCGGAGGAGGAGAGAGCCATGATCGAGCGTGGAGCGTTCGGTCCTCTGGTTCAGGTCAGGAGGGATATCGTGAAGAGGAAGTTGCGGGCCAACCTTAGCCTGGTCCGCGCTTTCTTGGATCGATTTTGGGATACGACTTCCACGTTTCACCTGCCTTTTGGTGAGGTGGGAGTCACCTTGGAGGACTACGGCATGATTTCTCGGTCCGCCGTGCGGATCGAGAAGATGGTGTGGCCGAGAGGCGGCATGAGGGCGGATTCGGCCGAGGCGAGGAGGTTGATCGGCTGGAAACTCGTCGCCGAAAGTCGTTTGGTGCGGGTTTGGTACCCAGACCTACGTTCGAGATTACTTTGCGGGGAAGACCCCAGATCGGTGGTGATCGATGGGAGGGAGACGGCTCCTCCTCCTTGTACTGGTGAGCGGAGCAGGGCTCGTCGTGGCTTTGGTGGTTCTTGTCTTCGATTTACCTCGGAGACAAGGGTGAGAGGCTGTCGACGAAGCTTCTCCCCTTTCTTTCTGACCTGAGTTCCCTAGGGCGTTGGGACTGGGTCACTGCTGGTTTTGCGGTCCTCATCCGCTTTATGAGGGCCATGGTTCGTCCGGAGTTGATGGAGAAGGGGACTTCTCCTGGCGCTGTCGGACATGGGCTACTGTTGGAGGTATGAATCTTCCTTTAGACCAAAGTAAATTCCTTTCTTTTATCAAAGGTCGAAAGATCGTCATTGACTATTCTGTCTTGCAGGCGTGGGCGTACTCTTACTTTCCGGGCCTCGCGCCCAAGAGGACAGAGCCGTTGGAGAGGGCCTATCCCGTGGTGAGGGATTGGGTCATGTGCCGGACGAAGAGCAAGCGTTCTTCTCACAATGTCTACCGGCGGGATGTGAACGCTCTTCAGCTGAGCAGCGTGAGCATCCTATTTGTATTCATTCACACCTTCTTATACTTTGTTTTAAATTGATCATAGGAATGACCTTTGCCTTTATATTGTCGTAGTGGGTGCCCAGACCTTGGGCGGAGTACGCTGGAGCGCCTCCTTTTGTCGCTGAGGTCCTTCGACCTAGGAGCTCGAGTCGATTTCTTTGTTGTGGACGTCGATGGGTCCTGTGTGGTATCTGGGCGAGCGGTTAGCTCGTCAGTGCTTTCGGGGCGCGTTGACGGTTCCCATCGATCCTCCTAGGACGATGTTTAGGGAGCCTTCTGAGGCTGAGAGGGAGGCGGACTTGGCTGGTGCTAGTGGCGACGACCTTCTTCTCCCTGACGAGGACTACTCGGCGTTCCTTTACGGGAGGTTGGCGTATTGGCCGGTAGTGGTGAGTATCTTTTGTTTCTTGTTGGATTTTGATTTTCGAGAATTGCGACGAAAGATCATCGATTAACGAGAGCCATTTTGCAGGAGGTTGAGGCGGCGGGCATCGAGCCCCAGAGTACCCCGAGACCCTCGAGTACACCGACGCTCGGGAGGACGACGATCTCCGAGTGCGTGACTTTGACGTGGCCGTGACGGATCTTGGCCTAGATGATGGCGGCAAAGATCGATTCGGAGGGTGAGTTCCCATTTTGCATAGTTTTCGTGTAAGAACACATTTGATTGAATTTGTTCAATTTTGCCGAGAATTACTTTTTGAAAATGCAGGTTGCGCCGTCCCGGTTCGTGGCATTATGGAGGGTGGCCAACCGGCCACGAGCTACGCCATCGAGGCACTCATCGGTGGTCGGGGTCGTCGGTATGAACCCCACTTGACTTCTTTTGATCTTTGGTTTTTGATTTTGTTTGAATTGATTGACATGAGTCAATTTATTGTTGTCCACAGCCGATCGTGAGTCGGAGCGAGAGTTGATTGATCTCGGGAGGAGACGGCTCGCTTGCCGAGGGAGCTCGAGTTTCGGGACGCGAGATCGCCGCTCTTATGGCGAGGGTTGCGAGCCTGGAGGGTGCCCAGTGAGAGTCTGCGTGGTTTTGTAGACTTGATTTTGAACATTTTTGGACTTGTTTGGGCGCAAGCCCCGATTACTTGGACCTTTTGAATTGTTTGGGGCGAAGCCCCGATTACTTGCACATTTGGACTGTTTGGGGCGAAGCCCCGCTTGCTTGTACATTTGCTTTTTTTGTTGTATATACGACGGCCCGAGTGCCTTTTTTTTGTTGGGTTGTGTTGTTTGTACCTGCAGGTTAGCTTTTGAACAGGTTTGGTAGACAACGGTTTACGCCGTCATGCTGCCGAAATTTACATAGAAAATCACGTAACACATACATTTTTATATTCACATAGGGCCTTTAATTAATGCAAAGATGAGACTCGAAAGGACGCAAAAATGCAAAAATTTTTTAGGAAATGACCGGACGGTAGGGAGGGTTACCCCCGAAAAAAAAAGAAAAAGAGAAATCTATAAGTTAGAAAATGGGAAAAATAAAAAAAGAAATTAAGAAAATGAAATGACTAAGTAAATGTTGAAATAAAAAAGAGAATTAAAATGAAAACTAAATATAAAAGTGTGAGAAAAATGGCGGAAAATGTCGATGTCGCCTCGAAATGCGTGTCCGCGGATTAAGGAAACCTGAAGCATGGTAAATTTCTCGGATTTACCAAAATAAAATCCCGTAGGAATAGGAAATTATTTGTTTATAGAATTAGGAAAGATCCAAACGCGGAAATCACGAAGTGAGGGGGAAGAGGCGCAGCATGAGTCGCGTCCCTTTGAAGAGGCGCAGCAGTGCCGCGCCTGTTCCAGCTGTGTCGGTTCTGACGGATTTTTGGAAACAACAATTAGTATAAATAGAAGCGTCGACGAAGCTTTAAATCATATAATTCTTCCGTCTCTTCTTCGTCGATTCATACATAAAAACTCCCAATAAATTTTCAAGAGAAAATTATCATCATGAATACTTTGGAGATTCGTTTGAGGGAATGGACTAATGAGTTCTCGAACATTGAGAAGCACGATATGGGTGCTTATAACCTTGGGTCTTTGTTGAGTTTGAAACTCATTAAGGTTGTAAAACCGTTCTTGGATGCTTGCCTTGATTATTGGGACCCAAATTATCACGTTTTTGCGTTCCCAGGAGGTGATATTTGTCCTTTTCCGGAGGAAATTGCTGCTATTGGCGGGTGGGACCCTGAACATCTACCTGCCATCCCTTCTACTGCTCAAGGGTATAAGAGTAAGTTTAGAGATTTGCTTGGACTTACTAGACTTGAGGTGGATCGTCTCGTTACTCCGAAGGGCGTGAGAATGTTGGACTTTGTAGACCGATTCATCAACAGGGCCGACCCTACTGTCTCTTATGTTGCTAGGAGGAGAGCATTTGGCTTCTGTTTGCTGCATGTGTATGTCTTCCAGGGACATGTTGATGAAGATTTGAGAGGCGATCCTCGCCTTCTGGGCCTTATTGAGCAAATGGAGCTGCGCAGGAGCCCAGCTTGTCTATGCCTAGGGGAGATCATTTTGGGCTTGGACAATAGGAAATCCAACCGTGATCTTCCATTTTTGGGGAGTCCCGTTATCCTACAGGTAAAAGACACCCTTCTTTCTCTTTTTTCTTTTTTTTTTTTTTTCGTTTTTTTTTTTTTTTTTTTTTTTTTTTTTTTTTTTTTTTTTTTTTTTTTTTTTTTTTTTTTTTTCGCGGGTGTCTAATACCTGTTTTTTGGTAGGTTTGGCTTATGGAACGGCTCCGATTGCTCGAGCCCCCAGTTCATGCACTTTCCTATCATGCCCGTATGATTTCGATGAGGACACGGCTGTACATGGTGGACTTCACCCGGGTCTGCGACTATTGGAAGAACAAGCTGAAGACTGATGATGGCCCGCTGATCGGGTGGGTCGTTCCGTGGTGGCACCTCAAGTCATTCAGCATCGGAGTGTCTTCTTTGGATCCTACTAGGTCCGTGCGCATTCCCGGATTGGAGTTTATGGTATGCATCTTCCCGGAGAGATTGATGAGGCAAGTTGGGTTGAAGCAGATGATTCCTAGGCTTGACACCGTTCCGCAGATCGCTATGGCGCTTACTACAGAGAGCCGAAGAGAGTGGGCTATGAAGTGGGTCCAAAGAAACATGTGGTTCTTGAACTTCTCCTCCAATGCCTTGCGGGTGTCGGACTCTTATCTGAGGTGGAGAAAGGCTGCAACTTCGGAAGAGCGCGAAAGACTGAGGAAGCGCGAGCCCGTTGACTACAAGGTGCGCGAGGGAGAGAAAGAGAAGAAGAAGCATCCGATCGAAGGAGAAGAAGAAGCCGGGTTCCAAGTCATTCATCCTTCGAAGAAATCGAAGACTACTCCTGTCGCAGAGATGGTGGTTGGCAAGAATGGAAGAGTCGGGCCTCGAGAAAGACCGTTGGTGATTAGGTCTGAAGTGGTGCAAGAGCGCCCGGCTCGAGGTCGTGACAAGAAATATGACAAGAACGACAAGGGCAAGGGAAAGATGGAGGAATAGCCCAAGTCTTATTTATTATTTGATTATTATTATTTATTGTTGTAATAAGAAAGGAGGGATTTTTAGAATCCTAGCCTAATCTATTTTTATTATTTGTCGTATTATTATTATTAGAAATTGAATGAAATAAAAAGGTTAAGTTGTTATGAAACCGTTGTGATTTTCTTTAATTATTCTTGTCGAATTTCAAATGCAATGCAAATGTCCTTCTATTTACATTTTAAATATAATGGTGGGTTGAATCCCGTGAAGGATTGCCTACGTATTCACTTAGAGAAAGCGAAATCAAACCCTTGCGCGTAGTTCGAGTAAATGTAAAAGAATAATTGTTCGAAGCAAGAGCTTGTAATGAACATAGAAAATAAGCATGAGCTTTTGCTTACTCGGGAGGTGCGAATTTAGTTTGTTTGACGATATGAGGATGACAAGTTTGCCAAGATGCAAGAGCATAGTGACATTCAAATGGGCCAGGGGCCGTTTATTTAGTGCCACAAGAGCGACACTTAGGTTTACGCGAGGCGCGTTTTTGTTCCTATTCTAGGCATAGTATCGTTTCAGTTGGTCGAGATTTGTGGGGTTTGAAAACTCGTTCCCATCTAGGTCTGTGATTCTAACCGCGCCTCCTGGGAGTATGGATTTGACTAGATATGGTCCGGCCCAATTAGGTTTGAATTTTCCCCTCGGGTCGACAGGTAAAAGAGCTCTGACCGATTTGAGAACTAAATCTCCTTCTTTGATGTTTCTTGGCCTAACCCTTTTGTTGAAAGCTCGTTTGATACGTGCTTGATATGTTTGGACATTATGTAAGGCACGAAGTTTCACGTTCATCCAGGAGGATGAGTTCTTCATATCTATCCCTTTTCCAATCGGCCTCCGGGATTTGACTTTCTAGCAGAATACGCAAGGATGGTATTTCTAGCTCGACTGGTTGTACGGCTTCCATGCCGTAAGTCAAATAGAAAGGAGTAGCCCCAGTGGGCGTCCTGACGGATGTTCGATACCCCCACAAAGCGAAGGGTATTTTGCTTGGCCAATCTCTATAATTGTCAGTCATTTTCTTGAGGATCGTGACGACATTTTTGTTAGCCGCTTCTACCGCGCCGTTAGTCTGTGGTCTATAGGGCGAGGAGTGATGATGCTTGATCTTGTATTTGGCTAGCAATTGTTCGGTTTCGGCTTGGAAGTGGGACCCATTATCGCTGATGATCTCATGTGGGCAACCATATCGACAGATAATGTTATTTTGTATGAATTTGGCTACGTTTTTGGCCGTAAGAGCGGTGTAGGAAGCCGCTTCTACCCATTTGGTGAAGTAGTCAATTGCCACTAGGACGAAACAGTGACCTCCTGTTCCGGCTGGGGTTATTTTCCCAATTATGTCAATTCCCCATGCGGAGAATGGCCAAGGAGATGTCATCGTATAGAGCAACGAAGGAGGGACATGTTGTACGTTCGAAGATTTGTGATTGTGGCAATGTCTCATATTTGATGCAATCGGATTCCATTGTGGTCCAATAGTACCCTAGACGTGTGATTTTCTTTGCCATCATAGGCCCACTCATGTGAGGACCGCACTCTCCGTCGTGGACTTCTTCCATCACTTTTCGTGCCTGTGAATGATCAAGGCAACAGAGGATTACACCAAGAGGTGTTCTTTTGTATAATTCTCCTTGCATGAGAACGTATTGTGAAGACAATAGGCGTATAGCTCGTTGTCCCCTTTTGTCCATATCTGGTGGATAGGTGCCATTGAGCTTGAAGTTCGGGATTGCTTGGAACCGGGGTTCTGTGCGATTTCCTCTTCATCGGTAATTTGATGGACATAAGCTGGCTCCGACCGTCGTTCGATACACAAAGGCATTTCCATCATGTAATCCGGCATGTTTATCAAAGATGCAAGTTTCGCAAGAGCGTCTGCAAATTGATTTTCTTCTCGAGGTAGGTGTAAGTAGGTTACGTGATCAAAGAATTGAGCGACTTGGTCTATCCTAGCCCGATAGGGTGCTAGGCTTTCACTTCGGATTTTCCAGGATCCCGTAACTTGGTTGATGATCGTGATGAATCTCCATGCACTCGGAGGTTTTTGATGCCTAAGCTTATTGCTGCTTGTAGTCCAATTAGACAAGTCTCATACTCTGCGGCGTTGTTTGTCACCTCGAAGTCGAGTTTGACAACGATCGGTGTATGCTCACCTTCGGGAGAAATGAGCAACACTCCTATCCCAAATCCTCTTAGGTTTGATGCTCCATCGAAGTATAGATCCCAGGAGTCTACATCTGTTTGAAGTATATCCTCGTCGGGAAATGACCAAGTATCTATGGTTTGTGCGTCGTTGATGGGGTTTTCTGCGAAGAATTCGGCGACGGCGCGACCCTTTATTACTTTCAGTGGCACATATTTGAGGTCAAATTCCGAGAGCATCATGGTCCATCTTGCCAGGCGTCCGTTGAGGACGGGTTTCTCGAAGAGGTATTTGACTGGATCCATTTTGGAGAATATCTTGACGGAGTAGCTAAGCATGTAGTGACGTAGCTTCTTTGTTGCCCACACAAGAGCGAGGCATGTCTTTTCGAGTTGTGAGTATTTGCACTCGTATTCCAAGAACTTCTTACTTAGGTAGTAAATAGCTCTTTCTTCACTTCCTACGGTTTGAGCCAAACATGGCACCCATGGCGGTTTCGATTTATCGTGAGATACAAACCAAGAGGTTGATCTTGTTGTGGTGGCATGAGCACTGGTGGTTTAGCCAATATCTCCTTGATTCTGTCGAACGCCTTTTGACAGTCATCATCCCACATGGTGTGGTCTGTTTTCTTGAGCTTCTTGAAGATAGGCTCGCAAATTATCGTAAGTTTCGATATGAATCGACTTATGTATTGAACTTTTCCCAGGAATCCTCTGACTTCCTTTTCTGTTCGAGGTTGTGGCATTTCGATCAGAGCTTTGATTTTGGAAGGATCTATTTCTATACCTCGTTGGCTAACGACGTATCCTAGGAGTTTTCCAGATGTTACCCCAAATGTGCATTTCTGAGGATTGAGTCTCATGTTGTACTTCCGTAGCCTTGCGAAGAACTTGCGAAGGTTCGCAATATGTCCCTCTCTTTCCTTGGATTTGACGATCATGTCATCTACATATACCTCGACTTCTTTATGCATCATGTCATGTAGGAGTGTAGTCGCGGTGCGTTGGTATGTAGCTCCGGCATTGATCAATCCGAACGGCATTCAGATAGCAATAGGTTCCCATTGGGTGACGAACGCGGTCTTATGCATGTCTTCCATGGCCATTTTGATTTGGTTATAACCTGCATATCCATCCATGAAGGATAGTAATGCGTGGTCTGCAGTATTGTCTACCAATATGTCGATGTGAGGTAGAGGGAAGTCATCTTTTGGACTCGCTTTGTTCAAATCCCTAAAGTCAACACAAACTCGGATTCTCCCATCCTTTTTGGGTACGGGTACTATGTTAGCTACCCGGTGAATACTCGGAAACCTTGATGAACCGGCTTTGAATTGTTTGTCAACTTCTTCCTTAATCTTTAGAGCCCACTCTGTTCTCATTCGTCGAAGCTTCTGTTTCACAGGTTTGAAACCTGGCTTAATCGGAATCCTATGTTCGGCGATATCCCTGTCGATCCCTGGCATGTCTTTGTAGGACCAAGCGAAAACGTCTTTGAATTCATTTAGGAGGTCTATGAAATCGGCCCGTTCGGTAGAGCTCAAGGTAGTCCCTATCCTAAGTTCTTTGGGTTCTAGTTCGGTTCCTACATTGATGGGTTCGGTGTCTTCAATTACAGGTCCCCCTTCCCCTTCCTGTAGTATTTCTTTGGCTACGTAGGGAGGTATTTCGGTCGAGTCGGGGTCTTGGTCATCCTCGTATCATCATAAAAAACAGAATTGCACTCAAGATAACGCAAAGAGTAAGCGTAAATTCATATTAAGATTTGAGTAAAGTTGAAACAAAGAAGCCAACCGATCCATGGTCGGTGGCGGTAAAGGGACGAAGAATTGGGGCATTTCCCGAACTACGTGGCTACTTGAAAATAAGCTAGGAGAAACGAAGGGAGTGGGGATGACGACGGGAGTAGACTCTCTAATGACTTCTCTAGACTTTGACTCGACTCCGACTCCGACTCGATTCCGATTCGAACTCGTCGTCTTCTCGGTTCTTCTTTGAACATCTCTCCTTCTCCAAAGTGGTGAGCTTGAAGAGTCTTCCCCGATTGTTGGTCCATTTGATTGATTTTCTCCATCCTTTCGCCGCTTTGTGTCGATTTCGTGATCAATGCGGTGGGGTTGAAGCGATCGTCTTGAAGTATCGTAGTAATGATCTCATCCTGCGCGGCCTTAACAAATCGGTCCTCTCCAAACAGGAGGCTCACAGCTTGCTCGTCTAAGAAAGGTGCTTGACGGGTTTTGACGGTAGGAACCGTTTCTGGAGGGATGAAGTAGCAATCGTGAAAGATCTCGATTCCGGCTAACTTCCTCTCAAGGTAATGCCAAGGTTCGGGAAATCCGTGAAAGAGTTTCGAACTTCCTTCTTGAACGAAGTATCCATTTAAGGTGGGGAGATATGGCCTCATTTGGACTCCTACATACTTGCGATTTTGGACTTGGGCAAGCATTTCGAGAACTTCTTCTGTTGTGGGTTTGTACCCTAGTCCAAGTGGTATTCTCGATGAGTTGCCTTTCTTGTATGGTGCAAAGGTGTTCTTCCGAACTGGGTTTAAAGGCATTCAGGAAGTATCCCCGATTTTTGAGTATGTGGTTGACCACCAAGTTAGAGTAGGGATTATAGTATAAGGGTGCCAACTCACTTTCTATGACATTTACACTTTGGAAGCCCCCAAGTTCGTATATGGGATCCGCAAGGACTTGATTATTTGATTGCTTCTCGATTATGGCCTTGATGGGTGACGAAGTGATCGTCACAACCTTGCCATTTAGTGGGATCTTGATCTTTTGATGAAGGGTGGATGTTACTGCTTTGGAAGCATGAATCCAAGGCCTTCCTAGAAGTATGTTGAATGAAGCTTCGATGTCCACTATCTGGAAGTTAACCTTTCGTTCAATTGGTCCCGTTGCTATGGTTAGGTTAGCAAGTCCTACCACCTTTCGTCGTGTACCGTCATATGCACGTACGCCTTGATTTGTAGGGGTCCAGTCGGACTCTTTCATGCCTAGTTTGTATGCCGTTTTGAGGGGTATGACGTTGACCGCGGAGCCATCATCTACCAAAGTCATTGGCACATTCTTCTTTAGACAAATGACGGTGATGTATAGAGCAAGGTTGTGACTGGCGCCGAAAGGTGGCAAGTCTTCGTCTGAGAAAGTAATAGGATTACTTAGCTTGGGTGATTCTTGGAAGACCAAGTTGACTACGTCTTCAGGAGTAGAGTTATGTGCTACATTTAATTTGGCCAAAGCTTGCAGTAAAGCTTGGCGATGCGGAAAGGAGCTTGCCACTAGTTGCCGGTGAAAGATCGGCCTTGGTTTTTCGTAATTGCTTGAGCAAATGATCAGTGGGGTCGTCTTCATTGTCATTTGGTGTGATGACGTTGGTTGGACCGTTTTGAGTGGTGCTTTGATATGGGCGACCCGAACGAGTTAGGTGGTCCACATCTTGGTCTTCACCATTTTGGACTATTTCCTTTACCAAAGAGTTTTCAATGAGATACTCGTCTTCATCATCATCGGCCCAAACTCCATTGATTGCAGCTAGTTCCTTCATCCTCATGATGTCACTTTCTAGTTGTATGATTTGATTGACTAGTTTATCGACCACGGCGACTACTTCTTGCATAGTGGCATTTTGAGAGAAGGTCAATGGTACGCGCTCTTTAGGTGTTGCATTGGGATTGCGCAAGGTCATTACCATGTTTTCTAGTTCCCACACTTGTCTATCTACGCTCCTTGCCCATGCGATGAAGTCGGAAATGGTAGGGGAGATGGTAGAGTAGAGTCTTTCTTTCTCAATTGCATGAATTTCATTTTCGGTGGGAGAAATGAGATGTGAGCAATCTAAGGTAGATTCGTCACTTGTAATCACTAGAACTCCAAGACGATTCTGAGTGTTGTTGGGCTTACCTCCTGGTGGAATTGGAAGTCGGCCATCTTCAATCATATCTTGTAGCACATGTTTCAATTTGTAGCATTTTTCTGTGTCATGCCCCTTGCCCCTATGGTATTCACAGTAGGAATTTTCGTCCCAGAATTTGGACTTCCTTTCAGGTTCGGGAGTAGGCCCAATGGGTTGGAGTTTGCCTTGCTTCATTAGCCTTTTTAGAGCATTGGAGTATGTATCCCCAAGGTTTGTGAACTTCCTTGGTGGGCTAGTTTTCTTGGATGGCTCGAGAAGGTTGACTTCGTCGGTCTTGCTAGTAGAGCCGTATGAACGACTTGTGGACCCTTGATATCCTCGACCTACCGTTTTGGACAAGAGTCCTTTACGGATGTCGTCTTCAATTCGTGTCCCTAACACGGTTAAGTCTTTGAAAGTCTTGATATTTTGATATCTCAAATGGTTGGCATATATGGGCTTGAGATTGTCCACGAACTTCTCCACAAGAGTGGCCTCATCCGGGCGTTCAACTAGTTGAGTACTAGTCTTCCTCCACCTACTTAGGAAGTCGGTGAATCCTTCTTTGTCATTTTGGGTAAGAACCTCTAGAGTGCGCATGTTGACTTGGATCTCAGCATTATCCGCGTATTGTTTAGAGAACTCGATGGCGGCGTCCTCCCAAGTAGCGACCTTTTTGTGATCTAAAGTGTAGAACCATTGCTTTGGGATGGTGTCAAGAGATGAAGGAAAGATCCTTAAGAACATCTCGGGTTTGATGCCTTTGATAGACATGTAGTCCTTGAAGGCGCGGATGTGGTTCAAAGGGTTCTCATGTCCTTTGAACTTAGGGATATCCGTCATGCTAAAGTTAGTGGGCAATTTGGAATTGACGGCTTCATACTTACGATTGTTCTCCCTGTAAATGTCATCCCCCTTAAGGTACATCAATTGCTCCTCTAGGTATTGGAGTCTTTTCTCAGCTGCGGTTGTTCCTAGGACAGGATTCTCATCTTTAGACTCGTCATCGGAAAATTGTAGCACTCCACCTTTAGGGGGAGGTAGCTTTCCCTCTACATCAAAGATACGGCCTTCGATAAGCTCAAGGCGGTCATAGGTTTGTTCTTGAGTGATTTGCATTTGGGCTATCGCGGCTAGGATTCGATCATTACTTTCTTGAATTTGCTGGAGGTTCGTTTCATCACTTGACCCAGGCATCTTGGAAACTGGATAAGAGATCGGCGACGAATCAAAACACGATCGACCATTCTATCACACTTGCTAAAAGAGGAAAAGACTTGACTCGTGAAGTGGGTGTGTGCCACTTGTGTTGAGTGAGTTTTGAAGAAAGACAAGGTCTTTGAAAATGTGTGTCCTAGTCAACTGTAGTGTAGTTGTAGGAGTGGACTCGAAGTGAGGTTTGAAATGGGCTTGTGGCCCGAATTTTGACACGACAAACGGACAGAGTTTTGACCGGATTTTGTACTAATTAAAGGCCCTATTTCGAATTTCATGATTGAAAACGGGTTTTGATTTTTTTGAAAATTCGTCATGGTTTTGTTTTGAAATGGTGATCACATAAGGTTTACACATTTATACAAGCATTATAACGGGATGCTGAGTGCTTTTAAAAGGGTTTTGGTTTAAAGGGTGGGTTGCCATACCGAACCATCAAACCCGAAGTCTGTGGAGAGGCTCGTGCCAAACAAGAGTAAGGCCGATTCCTAGTCCATTTCCTCAAGTAGTGAAGGCCCTTGATACAAACAAGAGTAAGCATCATGGTATGGATGACGTCAATCGCTATCCATCTTTAGGCCCAAATAAGAATTAGGACCGTTTAGACGGGACGATTGGTCGAATGGGTTGGGTTGGGCCTAGGAAGGCCGAATTAAACGGTCTAGGAAGACCGAGTTATGAAAACCGACAATTGTCTTGTACAAACTTATTCCCTAACCTTGTTCAAGTTTCACCCTTAGCTACACGTAAGTGTATTTCCCCAGTGGAGTCGCCAAACTGTGGACAGCGGGCCGCCCACGGGGGCGCTTGGTGAAGGGGCTCGAAAACAAGCGTTTGCATTTTGTATGGAGTCGCCACCAATTTTTATGGGAAATTGGAACCGTTCGAATACCTCGTGTCATGTCAAGACACAAAGTAGTGACATGAACACTAAGCAATCGTTACCCTTAGCATTCTATGTCTAGAATGACTCTCGTGGATGCCAATGAACACGGGTGCTCACGGAGATCTGGAGTAAGGGGTGAGGGTACGTATTAGGAAGCTCTTTTGATCGAACACCTAATCCCGCCCGCCTCGATAGCGGCCTCTACTAATGATTAGGGAAGTTTATTCGTACTTGATATATCGTCGGCTATATGCATGCAATGCAACATCCATAGATTAATCCTAACATGTGAGATTTTAACTAAGTCGGTTGACATGTAATTTAGCAAACAATTGGGTCGAAGTTGGGATTTAATGCTCATTTACATGTGGAAACATACAAACAATGAAAGAAATACAATAATTATAAATTGCAATAATGAAAATTACATTAATTACAACGGAATAGGCGATTTACGTCGAAAATACCGCTAAAACGGATGATTTGATAAAAAAGAATAAAAAAGAATAAAACACGACGGATCAGAAGGTGATAATATGATTATTAGTTGATTAATACGTAGCTAATTAAACTAGGTCAAGGCGTAAAAGGAGTTCGGGACGAAATCACTCGAACAGCGCAGCAGCATCGCGCCCTTTGGAAAGAGGCGCAGCGATTCTTTGCGTCTGTTCAAGGGTGAGTTCGTCGTAGCCGAATCGCAAATCGTTAATGTTATTTGGTAATTTTAAGGATTGATTACGATATTAGACTCGGATGAAAGTGATTAATGAATTACTTACATATGATTGAGGTCATAAAACAGTAAAACATGGATGAGACGGAATTAAACGGATTAATTATGTGAAGGGTCGATGTTAATGAATGATTAATTAAACTAACCAACGAATTAAACTAAACATGATGAACGACGGCGGATTAATGAACAAACAGGTGGAAATATATCAACAATGAATCCCAGAAACTCAACATGAACGAATTGAATCCCTAAAACTCGAATTGAATTTAATGACGGAAACCCGCAAATATTGATTATTTGGGATTAGAGTCGGATTTATGACGATTTAAACATGTTAATGATGATGGTTAATATACATATGAATTATTAAGCTATCATGTGAACGAATTAATGATTTAACAAAACAAAAGAAATAAATTTGATACGAATTACGAGAGGACGGAGGAAGAAGAAAAGAAGCGAGAACTGCGGCGGCCCCTCACGAAGAGGCGCAGCAGTGCCGCGCTCCTTCGAAGAGGCGCAATGTTGCTGCGTATTTTCTCGACGTCTGTCTACTGGAAATCCGCAAAAAAGGTTTCAAAGACGGTTTTTAGAAATCGGTCTTAACGAGGTACTTTCGACATAAACCTTACAATCGTTATACAATAATAAAATACAATAAATAAAAGGAATTATACACCCTCAGACTTACATGTTGACGGAACGAGAAGAACTAAGAAGATCGATTAGTGATGCTCGACGCGAATGCAAGGAAAGAGTGCCCTCTTAAGAGGAAAACGATTTAACAAGATTGATTAATTAGATTGATTGAGTGTAGTGGTCAAATTGGTCGGTCATGCAACGGAGAGGTCGGTACCGGAAGGATCCGAGCTTACGTGGTCAAGTCCAAGCACGTAGGCGCCAATTAGTAAGAACGAAGTCTAGAATGCAAAGGGAGAAGAGAAGGGCGGACACTCGCGTGAGAAATATGAGGAACGAAAGCTCCTATTTATACTAATCACGTGAAAGAATAGGGTTTCGGAGACTCTTTGGAAGTGAATCTCGGAAAGATATAAAAAAGATACGTAAATCATGCAAAGAAGGGCCTGGGAAGAGGCGCAGCAGCCACTGCGTCTCTTGGAAGAGGCGCAAAGACTGCCGTTGCGTCTATTCCCAGGAGGTTTCCTCGCTTAAGAAAGATTTCCGCGTTTAAGTTATGGTAGGACGGAAATAATTCGATTATCTTTTGAATATTTCGGGATATTATTTGCCAAAAGATAAAATTTGAGAAATATGGAATAGAAATATCCGGAACATTCCAGAATATTCTGACTCGGGATTTAACAGCTATCAGAAAATGGAGACGGTTTTTGACCCGGACTCCGAATGTACTCTAATTACTGCCAAAACGACCGTATCGGCACGTAGATGACATTTAAGAGGTTGACATTAATATTTGAGCAATCACTTGACGATAATCTTACGAACTGTCACTAATCGTTCCGTGAATCAAACATGCGGCCCAATCATCACTGGGTGGTTTGCGAGGGGTGCAGAAACGAGGTGTCTACACAAATTTTGGGTGTAATCAAAAGGAGGGCTCCTAATAGAGGATCATCTTAATACTACTTAATAGCTCAAGAACAAGTGAAGGAAGGAGACCTTACTTGTGCCCATTTCATGCCATACAACAATGTAAGGAACATTGTTTTTCAATATGTTGATTAAATCACTATTAAAAATGTCTAATAACAGGTATATGAACCTAACACATTCGTGGATAGAAGTTTAAACTCCTACTATCTCCTACATACCCATGATAAGGTGTGTAATCAACTTTACCTAAAGTATAGGAAACTCATACGTAGTATTTTTAATTTGTATAAAATTCAAGTACCTCTAGAACAATCACAAAGACACTAAAATCAAATAAAAATGACAGCTATAACAAATCAACTAATTAAGCATCAAAATTGAAGCAAAGAAGACCAGAAGAAGATGTAGTAATCGGCAACGAATAACGCGGTAACTGTCTGCCATGGCTTCATCATTCTATCATCATTCACTTCATTACCATTCCCAGCTGCTGCTGCTGTTGTTGTTGTTGAGGACGAAGATCCTCTACCAACCCTAGCAATGTTAATAACATTCTCCAACGCTGCCAACCGCGCCGCAAGACGATCCTTCTCTTTATTCAAGATATCGTTTTGCGCATCCGACACGGCAAACATTGCCGTATACTGTTCTATCTTCTTCGCGAACTCGTCGTTTTCGCGCTTCAATCTTCCTAATTGATCTATCAATCCTTCGAGGTGCTGCCGCTTCCTTTGCCTCGATCATCATATGATCAAAAATAAATAAAGTTTGAGGTACATAATTATTTCATACTTGATAGAAACACTCGTATAGGCCGAGATGTTATCTTGAAGAAAAGCCTCTTGTTCATCAATGTAAAAAAAGAAAAAAAAAAACTATAATTAGATTCAGGATGAAATAAGCTGAAGAGAAGGAGAATCAAGATTAGATTCAAAATAACATAATCTAAAAATCACATAAACAAAAGTTATAATATAATCTTTGAGTGAATAATGCAACTACAAACCATACTACGCATATATCAAATGGATTCTGAAAATTCTTGGGTGAATTGGTTTATATAGCCAATGCTTATTAAGGTTACGTGTTTGATTTGCTGCAAAGAGTCCTCATCTTAACAAAAGTCAACTACATCTATCACAAAAGTTATCACTTTTTTGTTATTTATTATTAAAATTAATTATATTACATTATATTATATTATTAAGTGTTTTAGAAAAGTTGGGGTCTCAATGCCTAAAAAAAGCCTTTTTTATATATATACTAGATTTAATGCCCGTGCGATGACGGGCCTACAAATATATCGTCTTATTTAATCTTTTTTTTAAGGCTATCAATAGGTTATACCATGAGAAAAAAAATGATTGTTTCGCGTTATTTTTATTAAAATCATGTAAAACCATTTACATAACCATTGTTGGAAATCAAGAGATTTTTTTACCTCAAAACCCTCCACTAAAATAACTTCTACCAATCACTATTTTCCATAATAATGGCATTAAGGTCTTTTGTTATATGATTTTACAATGTGGTATTGTAAAATTGTTTTTACAGAGACTTACTTAAAATTTAAAACAATGTAAACATCTCTAAAGAAAACAAACCAACATCAACGCTCAAATAATAATTGAATTTATTTGACCTTCATTACTACTCATCAGCGATATTCATAGACAATAAGAAAACAAAAGTGGAAATAATTACTATATAAATTAATGTAGAATAATGACAATAAATCTCGAAATCATTCCATGCTCATCGTTTATATAGTTTTACAAAATTTTGACGTAGATTCTCATCCCATGTCGAATGTTGTCACACATAAATACGCAGTAAAGACGTTTACATACAACTCTTTTAACTATACTCGAAAACTCTATCAATAATATCAACCTATCTAACTTCATTAATTATTAATTAATTAGATCTCTTGTGCTGCAACTCTTCTGGCAGAGAACACAAAACCACACTTTGTGCATGTTCTTACAAAGTTACAATTATGGGATTTTCAAATTTTTTCTATTCGGATTAACGTCAAACATGTAGGAATAATAACCCAAAGTCTGAAACTATATCTGCTGTGATTTGCTTTGTATGTTTTTTTTAAAGTTTATCAAAGAACAGTAATACTCATTATTATTACCTCTTATAGTTATAACTTTTAAAATAAATTTAAGTCTTTTATTGGTAGTTCGTAAAAGTTGGAGACTCTAATATCATTCGAATTTTTTTTACGAAAGTTGGACTCTCAGTAATGTTTCAAAGTTTTGCTAATAGTTTTGAATGAGGTTTGCTTAACTTAATTCTCTATAAAAGATAAAAAGAATACTTATTTATTGTTTTTTCCGTATGTATTTTATTCCGTTTTCCACAAAGTTTTTTAGTATCGTGTTTGTTTAGCGTTTGATCTACCAAATGTGAAAAAAACTATGGGTTTACATATTTTGATGAACCATTATTTTCGTGATTTATATTTAACTGACATATGTTCACTATTTTGGATTCAATTGCATTTTGTTAGGAGCGAGCTTAAGATTGGATGAGCCTTTCATTACATCAAAATCAAAATATAGAAAAAACTAAAAAAACAAATTGAGAAAATAACTTTCTGATTTCTCACAAAACAACAAAAACATGTTGAAATAATTCAAAAATCGAAACTTTATCTATTTGCTAAGCATTATGCCATTAAAGAGGTACAAAGTTATTATGTCACGATCAATAACAAAATGGTCACGAAATATAGATAAAAGGGTAAGAAAGACTGGTCCCTCAATAACTTATTGAAAGATCGTATCTCTCAAGTTTTAGTGCTTGTCTAATTAGTATTTAAGTAACTATGAGTTTACAATATAACCACAAGTAAAGAGGCCTAATACGCAAAACTACAATTAGTGTGGTACTTTACAAACACCGATCATCAATAATAACGGAAAAGATGATCTCTATGGATGATATGATGTTTCACCCTTACACTTTCACTCTGTATGTTTAATATTGGGCAGACAGCCAGGCACTCGTATAACCTGCAAACACAACGATGCATTCAAGTTAGTGAAACCATACAAAACAATAGAAAACTCAACTTTACAGCTAGTATAATTCATGTAAATACTACAAAAAAAAAACAATGTTAATGCTAGCATTAAGTCTATAAAATAATGCGGAAATCGAAACATGGTATAAGTTATACGCATAAGAGACATATGACCCTCAACTTTTGATTGAATTAATTGTATATATAGACCTTCGATTTTCCTTTGTAACCGAGACTGTAGGCCAACCAATGTAATAGCGCGCCTACTCGTTCTCCCATGACAAACACCGATCGTCAATAATTGCACCAAAGATGATATCTACCGATGATAACAGTATCCGGCCAATATAATAGCAAGCCTACTCTTTCTCCCATGGTCTCAACCTACAAACAAAAGGCCAAAATTAGAAATTCAAATTAGGTAATCTCAAGTATACAAAAGTACAACATAAATAACATGTTATTTTGATTTAGAAGTATAATACACACCCTATAAGAGAAAAAAAAATAGAGAGAAACATCCAAAGTTTGAAATATAAAACAAAATAAAAAAAATTAGAAAATACGATGCATATACAAAAAGGCAAAAGAGTTGTTTCAAGGATATAAAAATTGAGCGTGAAATTCATATATATAGTATTTTTTTCACAACGATGTTTGAAGTATAGTTAAACACACATTCTTTACTATTTGTTTTTAGATGGAATAATTCGTTAAATATTGTTGTAGTAGGGTAGTAACTCTTAATTAATTTTTTATTTTTATTTTACTATTAGTTGTTTCGAAATAGTTGGACTCTCGTAATCGCTCGAAAAAAAGCTTCATTTAATAATATAGACTAGATTTAATGCCCGTGCGATGCACGGGCCAGTTGTAATATTAAGTTTTGTACACCGTAGTTGAGCATTACGTTGACCATCACGTCTTATCTCAATGGTTTCAAATTTGCAAAATTGTAAAAGCGAATGTATTTAACAACTAACAGGCAATTTCAATAATAGAGGATGATTCCTTCAAAAAAAAAATAGAGGATGATTTATTAATCTCAAAAATTTAATAAAATGTAGTGAAAATATATAATATCCAAATTAAATTATTTTATTAGTTTTACGCTCTCAATTTTATTCTTTTACGGAAAAAAATTCGATTTTTGTAAGTAATTATGTATATAACGAAGTTTTAGAAGCGACACGTGACCAATTTTTAGAAATATGCATGTAGTCAACTTGTAACATAATTTTACGTAGTTACTGAAGAGTGAAGATATCCGATAAGTCTTCATTATAATACAAATACCTGCACTTAGTATTGAGCTTTGACTAAAAGCTCGTGATAGGTTAGTAGCATGCCATATAATTCTTATTAATCATACCTTCGTGAAGGTGAAAGCGCAATTTATCTATAATGCCTAGTAGGCTAGCAATCTTAACCTTTAGTTTAGAGGAAGAACTCTAATACAACTCTTAACATATCCTACAATGCTATTGTTTGCCAAAATTTAATCCTATCAATCAATAACGCAACCGTTTGTATTAGTTGTTAATTTTAAATTTTATCTACACTGATATTACAAATTACTCCGTATAAATTATTATTTTCTTTTGATGATTTCGTTGGCCACTGGCCATTACTTTTATTTTTGTTTCAGTGCCTTTGACGAACGAACCTTTTCTTATGAATATATCGTACAACTCTTTCACAAATGGATATCAATTTGGTGCGAATTATGTTTTAGAGGGATAATAATGAGAACTACTCCTAATAACTCATTATCGTGGATGGTTTTATATTATTTCTTTGTGATGCACAGGGATAGATCTATCACGAGTAAAATAGTACGTTTTAGAGGGATAATAATGAGAACTACTCCTAATAAAACACATTCAACTATTGTCTACGAAATATGATGAATGTAATCATGTCCATAATTGTCTCTTCGTCTAATCATAAAAAGCTTTCATGGCCTCCGGATTGGATTGTTTTAATGGCCGTTGGGTTCGAAATCAGCTATCAAAGTGACATCTCTTTCTCCATCCTCTAATTTTGATCTTCTCTAATTTACAAACCTATACAAATATTGTTGTTATTAACTTTTCGGCACATCTATTGCTAGAACAATACTCATTAAGTAAAGTATAACATAACATATACTCCCTCCAATTCAATGCAAACTACCCCTTGCTTTTTGGAGGTCAAACTTTGAAAAGTTTGACCGTTAATTCACAGAAAAATATAAAACTTTGAACGATAAAATTTACATATTTAGTTGTATTATGAAAATATCTTTCATAAATTATATTTTTTGCAAAAAAAAAAATTATATACAAAGGAAGAAAAACGCGATCTAATGTCGCCTCGAAGACCAACCAAAAGTAAGTTGGTAGTTTGGATTGGATTTGAGGTAGTATCTTATATATGCTATCCCTGGCCTTGCACCTATACCTGCCTCGCCTCTGTATACAATAGTTTGGTAAAATCACAATTGGAAGTAATGTCACCAATGCATTGCAAATAATTTTCCTTGTATCTGAAATTGTGAAAACTACTGTTATTAATAACAGCACAATTAAGATAATAAAGTACTCATCAAGTGAAGTGTACCCTCCTTGGCCAAATATTCCGTACTCCTTGATAAAAGGCTAATCTTTTACTCCGTAATAACTTTCCCATCACGTTAGTTACTCCATTTTTTTTTTATACGGTTCTCACTTTTCGAAAAACTCTCTTCTCTATTCAATATCTCTTAAAATATAAGAAAAATATCATAATATGAAATCTATTTTCATAACTAATTTAATGGTATAGTTTTTATAATTTTTGAGCTCTATCATACTTTGTAAAAATTAAAGTTAGAGGCTCACCTCGAGCAACGAAAACGTCATATAAAGAAAAACGGAGGGAGTACCTTTGTATGTATAGAGACTATACGAACACCACAATAATGATTGGAACTCCATACGATAGATACGTAATTGAGCTGCAAAAACAAAAAGAAAAGCAAAGGAATAGATGTCAATACTATGAGCAAATACAAAAATTACGTGGAACAGTAAAGAACTTGAATGACTATCAAGAATGGGCATTGAATATATATAGCATTGGAGGCAATATGTTTGAGTCATATTAGACTTCTTTAACATAAATTCTAATCACCGTCAATTTTCATTTTTTTATTGCGCATAAACACTATCCCATATCTTTTATTATTATTTTATCTATTTTTGCTCATTAGTCATTTATGAAAGTTGGACTCTCTGTAATCGCTCGAAAAAAGTTTCCTCTATTAATATAGATAGATAGATAGATATATTGATTGATTGATAGGGAAATGAATGTGAACCCACGGAATTCCCTTGAAGGCGATTGTAATTGACCAAAACACCCCGCTCATTGATTTGATATCATTATATATATAAAAGGATCTTGTAAAACCGCTGATGTGGCGCAACAATATTTCAGAAAAGTACTTTACAAGGCCTCTCCTTTACTCTCACAATTTCAGTCTTTTTCAGCCAATCAAAACTAACCCCATTGCCATGCCAGCTCATAAGCTCATATAACCTATTGATTCAGTAGAAAATACAGGGTAAAATTGTCCATTATTATTCTATTCCTATACCTCAGTCACAGCACAATACCAATTCCCAAAAAAAACAAGCGTGCTTCCAAAATATACCATTTTCCAAAATAAATTTCACACACCTCTACAATATACCCTAACCTTTCCTAACTTTTATTTTTATAATATAACTCATCCAACAAAACCACACACTAGCCACCACCAACATCGCACAACCACCACGTATAATACCATCACTCTGTCTTTGTCTCTCCCTCTCTCTCTTTTATCTTTGCTGATCAATAGTATGCCGACGGCGCATGATGAATTTCAATGACGTCATAGCTTTTGCAATGACGGTCTTCGTCGCTCTGATCCAACGGCACTACCACCATCATGCCTCCTTCTTTTCGTCTTTCCTTGCTTTTATTCCCTCCTCCATTCGCTTTTTTCTGTCGTCCGTCATCGCCATGTTTGCCATCAATAGTGAGTGATGTCAAAAAAATCCTAAATCCCCAAATCAATTTGGGGATGTACTATTTTGATTTGGAGTGGTGAGGGAAGATGAGATTGGACTCTATTGATAGAGTTTTGATGGAAAATTAAGGAAAGAGTTTTGGGATTAAAATTTAAGAGGAGTTAATTCGAGACAATAATGAAGTTAGCTGATGTTACGTAAATTCATCGACTTCTTGAAGAAATTACTAATATACGGATTAGTAGTAACAAGATGGACTTATGCGTTGGAAGTTCTTTTCTCATTTTATTGTAAATTTATATAAGAGTAAGTGATTTTATGTTTTGTTTGTTTTTTTCTTAACTAAAGTGAGTCTAATAACAAAAAAATGAAAATAATGTTATAAATTGCTTTTTTATTTATGACCCATTAAATAATGGAGTAAGCCACCAGGCACCAATACATACTTTAGTCGTTTAAAGCAAATAGATTAATTTTCCTTAATACATTGAAATAGTAGAGCAACTTATTATATAAAGAAAAACACCTAAAATTTTAAAGACGACTTATATTATAGAACAGAGAGAGTAACAAATAAGTGACATGTTGAATGTTGATCATTTAAATATGGAATATTTTTTATTAAACAGTATTAGCAGTGGTGGTAGTAGTAAAACTAATAACTGCGGGAGTAGTGAATGAGTATTGTATCTCATACTTTAGTTAATAAATTTTACTATAATAATAGTGTAATTTTAAAAATTATTATACAAAAAATCTGATTGATATATTTTATTTAAATGATAATTTTAAAAAATTATTATACAAAAATAGATTCTAATAATAACAACAATACTACTACTACTAATAATAATAATAATAATAATAATAATAATAATAATAGTAATATTAATGGTAATAGTAATTATAATAATACTAGTATTAGTAGTAGTGGTAGTGGTGGCGGTGGTGGTTGTAGGAGTAGTACTGTAGTATAGATAGAGTAGTGAAAATAATCAATTTTGATCCTCTCTGTTACTTTCTTTCCATTTCCTATTTAATAGACTCTTATTCTAATATATTTTCTCTCTCAATTTATTAAAACAATACTTTTATGAAATAATTACAACCATTAGATCGTTCCAAGATTTAATCCGGATCGTTCAAAAATAATGGAGGTCCATTTCTTTTCAAGTAATGGAGACTTGGAGAGAATCCACACTAGAAAGTAATAGTAGCAACAATAGGAGTAGTGATTTTGTCTCATAATTTAACCGGATTCGTAAATATCGACGACGTTTTAGTAAACGTCGACGACGTTTTTTAAAAAAAAGACGCTCACTGCCCCTACTATCTCACTAATCCATTCTCCCTCACTCTCTATTCTCTCTACTCAAACTCAACCTCCAACTTCCACCAACACTCAACCAACACCACCTCCACCACCACACTGCCACCACTACGCCGACCACCCCGCCTCCACCTTGCCGCCGACATCACCAACAAGGTAAGTGCCGTTTTTTTTTTTTTTTTTTGTTAAATTAGTTTAGAAATTGAAACTAATTGAATTAAACTATGAAATTAAATAGTTTTCTTTCCTTTATTGTAATTGTTAATCGATTAAATTGATTGGATTTTGTTTTGTAATTGAATTAGTTAGTAAATTAGGTTATGTGTTAGGTTTTTATTAAAATTAATTGAATTAGTTTAGAAATTGTTAGTTTTTCTATTAAAATTCATGTTAATTAGTTGTTATTATGTAAATTTTGGTATTGTTATATGTTGTTTGCGAAATATACTTGATTGGGAGTGATTTTTGAGTCGATTTTTGTTGTTGTTAATCGGATTGGGAGTGAATTTGAAGCGTTTTGGGGCCGACACCAAGGGCAAACGTGGGAAATGGACGTTTGGCTGTGGCTAAAACGTGGGAATTCCACGTTCTGCTGTGGCTGAACGTTGGGATGGCTCGTTTGGCTGCGGTCAAACGTTGATTTTTCACGTTTGGCTGTGGTCAAACAATGGGAAATCTCGTTTGGCCGTGGTCAAACATCCAGATTTTTTGTTTGGCCGCGGTTAAAAAAAAAAATTTTGACCATGGTAAAAAAAAATGTTTAGCCACGGTCAAGCAAGGGGCTTTTTTGTTCGCCCGCGGTAAATTAATTTTTTTTAAAAAAAAACCGTGTTTTATGCTATTATTTGCCGATTTATGTTACTTTATATGATATTTAGTCGATTAACGTGTTTTCTAACAACTTATAATTTCCTAATGCAGATGGCAGATCGAAATGAGAGAGGAAAGGCTATCATGAATGCTCCGCCTCCGCCTAACATACACGACCGTACCGCTGGGCATAATGTTACGGGCTCGAAGCGTCGTTTGCGAGTTAAGCAGCCCCACAAGCAGCCACCCCCACTTCGAGAGACGTCAAGAATGGTTATGATGCCTACTCCCGGTCATGTCGTTAGCAAGTCGGAGGAGGCTGGGTCACGGGAGGTTGCTGGTAGTTACCAGCATGATAGAGAGGATGAGCCATCGGATGACGGCTCCGGGGAGGAGGAGGATGCTGGAGAGTATGTGGTCCAACCGAACCCGCCACCGCCGAGAGTGTTGAGTCTGAAGTTTGGCCGGGATAGTAGAGGACATTATTCGAGTGTTAGAGAGTCCTCTAGCACCGATAGGTCGAGGAGGCCGAGGAGGGATAGTTCTTGGATCCTGAGAGAGCCCGTTCCTGGTGGTCCTAGGAACCCTAAAACCCTACGGAGTTTTGGTGGTCACGTTGCGTTCAACAGTTGGTCGGACCTTAACCCGGAGAATATGAGGTCGTGGATCAAGCTCTACGAGAGGCCGAAAGCTGCGAGGGAGATTAGGCACATGGTTCTCACTGAGGGTGTTGCAGCTAGGGTACAGGCGAGCGGGCTTAGGGTTTTGAAGGAGTGTTTTACCTCCGGTCTAGATGATAACTTCCTTAGTGCTTTTATCGAGAGGTGGCACCCGGATACTAACACTTTCCATATGCCTTTTGGAGAGATTAGTATCATGCTCCATGATGTCCAGCATATTCTTGGGATACCTGTTAGTGGTGATCGGGTGCTTGTGGCCGGTTCGGGCGAGAATGATGACAGTGGTCTGAGGGGCAAGATTGCGAGGTTTTATGGAGTTCCTGAGTCCGATGTTGTACCACCGCTCTACAAGAATGGCAGTTTACTAACATCAGAGTTGAGGAATGTTGTTTACCTAGGGAACGAGCCTGACTCGTTACGGGCTTACCTCTTGATGTTACTGGGTCATACTCTTTTCATGGATAAGAGTGGTGATAGGGTGTCCGCTCAGTTGTTGCTCTTGTTTGATAGTCTTGAGCAGGTTGGTTCATATGCTTGGGGTGCGGCTTGTTTGGCTTACTTGTACCGACAGCTAGGGATAGCATCGCGCCGAGATAGTACTGGTGTTAGTGGGTGTCTACCATTACTCCAGGCGTGGATATACGAGTACTTTCCCAGGTTCCGACCCGGTGGTGGTTTCTTTTTTGAGGACCGTCCTCTTGTTCAGGCTTGGGCCACCTTGCCTCGGAGTAAGGGCAATTCTCATACTTTTCAGATGTATCGTCATAGTTTGGACGATCTTAGGCCAGAGCATGCCCAATGGTTGCCTTACGGGGACCGTCCTCAGGGAGCTTGCAAAGTATCGCTTTACTCGGGTTTTATCAGGCATCTTGATATAGTAGAGCCGTACCAGCCGGATCGGTGCATGCGTCAGTTTGGGTACCGTCAGGCTCTCCCGGTCTCGATGCCTATTGCGGTGAATGAGTCTCGGCCCGCGAACGGGCCTTACAGGCTGGACTTCGAGCAAGAGCCCGATAGGACATGGATGTCCGAGATATCCATCACACACCTCCGAAACCTGTCAAAGAAAGCATATATGCCTTTTGAGTGTACTGATGGATACATGTCTTGGTATGCAGACCATTCACACCCTTACCTTTACCCCCCCCCCCCCCCCCCCACACCGCCTCCATTTTCGGTTTGTCGAGTTTCATGAGGAGCCGGAAGTCGCCCTAGCTCTTAGTCGTAAGTTCAAGAATGTCTTCCAGCAAGATGATGAGGAGGCTGAGAGAGAGAGACTATAGAGGAGCTGTTTCACCGGATGCGTCCTTACTATGATGACGTGTTTGAGGACTAGTTTGTTTTTATTTTCTTATGTTTTTCTATTTGTTTGGATTATGTTTGTATGGATATTTTAGTATCTTTGTATGGATAATTTTTATGTTGTTTTTTAGTTTTCAGAATTGATCGATCCCCTACTTAAACTGAAAATACAACTGAAATGGAAATGGCCGCCCTTAGTTTAACCGGGTCACTGTGCCTCACATCATCCACTAATTTCTCCCATAAATCACCGTCATTTTTCGGCATTTGTTGAGGAATATCATACACCAATGTCTTCCAAAAGACATGAATGTCCACGAGATGGACCCTCCTACCTCTATTGTGCAAAGATGCCAAATTGCATGCACAAGGTAATCCATGAGTCGTTCGTATCACGTGTCGGCATCGATCGTCCACTCCGATACCCAAACCAAGGCCTCTAGTAAGTTCTTTCTCCATTAACTCTATGGCCTTAGTAGACACGTTTCCTTGCAATAAGGAGAAAGTACGAGATGTTCTCCTTGGTTTACTCATTTCATCTTCGAGTTCTTTCTTAATCTTCGAGTGTTGACCTTCAAGCATGCCGTGGATACGGGACCACATGGAGTCAAGTGTGAGATGCTTTGACTTCAACCAAGCCTTCAATAGAGAATGTGCTGACTCAACACAGGAAGTTGCCGTGTTACCAAAATGTAAGACCTCGTTTGTATAGCATAAAACGAACTTCCCTGCGTGTTGACCCCAAGTTGTCCGTACATAATCCTCCATTTTCGGCCACTTACGTTGGAAACACTACCAAGCACGCTGAAACGATTCCTCGGTAACTGCATTGATCACCTTAAGCCAACCGTCTTCTGCATTTGAGATGACATGTTTCCTCATACTTTCAGTTTTGTATGATGTCAAGGCTTTTGCATTGATGGCTTTGTTCACATGCCATCTACACAACAAATGCTCAGCCCGGGGAAATACTTGCTCAAGAGCGCTGATCAAACCCAATTCCCGGTCGGTGACAAATACAGCAGGGGACGCTACTCGTAATCAATCTCGTAGAAGTGGACGTATTTCGCTTCCACCGCTAGAGTCAACATTTGCTGAGCGGTGTTTCTTTCACCCATAACTTCTTTCCTAATTTTCCTTGTTTCATTATATAGTTGGGTGCTTAACGGTTGAGATTTTTCGGAGGTTCTCAAATGAAGAGCATTTTTAATATCCCTCGATAGAACCCCGGCCAATGTTTGTTGCCTAACATATGTCTTCTCTTCCGCGTCCAATCCCGCAAAGTGCCGATCCCCGTCCTTATAAATGGCTACGTTGTGGTTGTGTAGTCCAGCACCCTCGGAGGTTACAATGTTCCACACCACCGTCTCTTTATCATTTTTAGACACGAAATTTTGAACGGCACGTATACGAAACTTGCATGAACACTTCTGCGACCTCCTTAGCTTTTCAAGATCGTCCGATTCTTTTGGTTTACCATGTCTTTTACATCGAAAATAACTTGCCAACAACCCGTTCTTTTTCCTATTTTTAGCTCCGTTATTTGCTTTAACCAAAGCAAACCCATTTTCAAATGCGATTTTCTGAGCCCAATTGAAAGCATCGTCACGCGTTTCGAAATCTATAGTAGTCTCAAACAACGGGTTGTAATCAATTGGATTCTCGCCAAAATCCTCCCACGATTCCTGTTACAAGCAATAAGGACTACAGTAAGACAATAAAAAGGATTCATAAACTACATAAATTGCGTAAAACGAAAGAAAAACATGTAAAAACGAGTAATTCATGCCTAAAACACGAGACCCAACAAACGACCGCGGCCAAACATTACTTTCTATCGATCAACCACGGACGAACAACGAAAACCAACTTTAATCCACGGCCAAACAATGAAAATCAACATTTGACCACGGCCAAACAATGAAATCCAACGTTTGACCATGGCCAAACAATGAATTCCAACGTTGGACCATGGCCAAACGTGGAAATCCTTCGTTTGGTCCGTGGTGAACGTTGGTTTCCAACGTTTGGACCATGGTCTGAACGTTGGTTTCCAACTTTTGGCCATGGTTCATCCTTTCGGGGGACAATTTTCAGATTACGCAACAAATTCAAACATTCGCTACTACTAAGTTAATACGTCAAGTACTTCAACTTTCGAATAGAATGAACGATGAGCAAAAAAATTTTGAAAAATTAAGCAAATGATTAAGTTGTTTACGTACCGTTGAATCGAGATCCGACATATGTTAATTGTTGTTGTTGTTGTTGTTGTTGTTGTTGTTGTTGTTGTTGTTGTTGTTGTTGTTGTTGTTTTTTGTTTTTAATTTAGTTGAGTTTGAGAGAAATTTTTTTAGAGAGAGAAAGTCAAAAGGGCAGTCATCGTCTTTTTTATGAAAAACGTCGTCGATATTTACTAAAACGTCGTCGATATAAATCAGCCCTCTAATTTAATTGATAAATTATTATACATATTAAAATTGTATGTTTCAATCACAACGGCATAAGTTTTATTTAGAGCGATAAAATATCGAAAAAACAAACTTACGTAGAATATAGGATAAACTATACAGTTAATAGATCCTACAACCAGTTGTACCCAGTTGTATGCTCTAGAACCCGAGCTATATAATAAAGTTTTCGAGTTTTGTTTTAAAGAAGTCGAGCTATACCAAAAACTTTCTGAACTCACTCACTTTAACATAAAAAAAGTTAACTTTAAGAAAGCTCAAAAAAATTACACATAAACTCGATAAGATATAACTTAGTTGTATGATGCTATTGTACCACTGGAGATATAATGTTATTTGTGTAAACTATATATAAAGTGATATAGTAACATTTACTAATAGAGTTCTTTTGCATAAAGTTGTACTGTTATAGGTGAGTTGTGTAAATTATTATTATATTTTTTAAATGAGTTCTTTTTGTAACAATCAATTTAGTTTAAATATTTATTTTCACTTAGATTTTTCCTCCGGATTTAGTTTAAATATTTATTTTCACTTAGATTTTTCCTCCGGATTTTATGTGTCATTTTTAATAAGTATAAAAGTCTGATTATTACTGTCAATGTTGAGTTATTTTCGAAAGAATAAATGAAAGTTGAGTTATTTTTTGTTAAATTTGCCTTAATTAGATGTACACTAGTTTTCATGCCCGTGCATTGCACGGATATTAAAATAATGTGTGATAAATTTCACAATATAATGAAATATGGTACATAATTCATGTTTAAGCAATTATGTACGCCGCATGACCAACAAATAATTCTCGTTAACATAATATTGAAATGAGAATAAATGAGTGTTTGATTAATAAATATTTTTGTTACAAAAATAAAACCAAGAGAAGTTTATATATATGATACTCCAAATTTCAGAGTTTTTAGATTTTGTTGATGATACCTGTTTGTTTTTCAACTGGTCAAGAAAACAATCTACTACACATATTCAACTCAATAATGCAACAAATCCCCTTATTTAGAATAACAAACTATAATTTAATCATTGTTGGATCAAAGGTAATTACTCAAAAACATTCACAAGTAGTTACGTAGTTATATCTCCCTGTCAAACTATAGACGTACTTTTGAATGTGAATCAAGATCCAACGCAATACTACATGGCTACGGCTCCTTATGAACATACACCCCGTCTCCAAACAATCATTTGAGACCACCACCAGAATCATTCATTAGAATGGAAATCATTCGATAAAATTGTCTATTCTACCCTTGTTTAATGATGTCGTTGCAGTATGTAGTGAGATTTACCTTCTACAAATTCACCACAGTTTCATCTCCACTCAACTTTCGCATACAATATCAACTCAACCCACCACAATCTTGCCCCCATCTCCTTACTTGAAACAAAATCTTGCTCGCATACCCCATATTTTTCTTCCCAATTCGCACAAATGATCTAAAACAACCCCTTCGCTTGCAAGATTCATTCTTGTTTCCAAAACTCATCTCAAATTTATCCACATGATCTTTAGTGGTTTCTTGTTATTATTCAGGGTACCTATTTGTTTTTCTGCAAGTGATATTTTATTGATAAAATAACATTATTTCTGATCACCCTCCACAAATAAACCCTTCTCCCACCTGACTAAATTTACCCGCAAAATAAAACATCGCAGACCACTCTGATCAGTTCTTACTAAAACAACCTCCAATCCACTACCACTACCTTGCTGGCACGTTTTACACCGGAGACGTCCTAAATCACATTATCCTCCATGAAATACTAATCCTTACTCCAAATGGATCCTCGTCTCCTTATTAAAGACAATTTATTTCTCCTCTAACAAATAACAGAGTAAGAAGCAATCTTCCTTCCTATCTCTCTCTCTCCCTTTCCCTTCCAACTATTTTCCCTTCCCTCTTTTCTCGTCCATTCCCCTGCCTCCATTTTTAATATTCCAACAAAGTGTTCGGGTACTATGTTGGTAGACTGAATAAGTTTGAATATTATATATATACACGAACTTTGCTACTTATTTCATTTAGCATAAATAAATTTACTCCCTCCATTCCACTTTTATTGTACATTTTCCTTCAAATTTTATCTCATAATTATTGTCTCATTTTTTTTGCCCCTAGATCACAAATTATTGCACGATATTCATTAAACCTTTCATGCTATGAATCAAAAGTAAGTCTATCCATATGATAACAAAGTTAGTTTATTTCTTGATATATGTTTATTTTCCAATTTATCTAGTAGTTTCCCTACTTAATAATAAGTGTTTTTTAAATTAAGTATTGGTTCGTTCTACGAACAATTCCCTCTATTGATATCTGCTTATATTCCCTAAATTACACTCTTAAACGTTAGAGATAACCCTACCCCTCGAGAAACTTACCCCTTCCCCAAAAACCCGTCATACCCCTACCTCTACCTCTCACAAAAATACACACGCACAGTGAAGTCATCTCTCGCCCTATAAGATTCATGTCCTACCCATAATGAATAAGACAATTTTGAATAGGTTTATATTTAATTGATTGATATTGATCTTCGATTAAACTTCAAAAATTATCATCATTAAAACTCTCTTTTGTCATTCCCTATTTGTCTCTGATGGGGCATATTCTGCACCCGCTGACCGAGTCAACATATTAAGCAAGGTCAAAGATATCCACAGCAAGTCAACGACTTAGACAGCCTAACCGACGCAGCCTGTCGGCCTGTCTCTTGTGCCTCGGCTAGGACAACTAGCCAGCCGGGGCACATATCCGCGTACTCATATCCAAGACCCCTCGGCATGGAGTCAACAGGGCCCGCCGGCCTGCCATGGGTCCCTCGGCCGAGGGTACATCAGTCTTTCCACCTGCTAGCCACTTGGCCACTACGTGATAAAAGGTGAAAGTCTATAAATACTCCTCAACTCTTATTGAGGAAAGGATCCACACTTTAACCTAAACACCTCATAATCTGGTAATATCTTCCTTATCTCTCTACAACATATGTTTCGCCAAGTAACACACAACTTATCTCTTTAAGTTCACTGACTTGAGCGTCGGAGTGAGTACGCTCGGCCAAAGCCGAGCCCTCAGTTTGTTCATCATTTCAGGAGAGGCCGAAGGAAGGATTCAACCAAAGACGTCATTCTACAAGCCACGAGTGGTAACAAATAACTGCTTCGGAATTACACCCGGAACAATTGGCGCCGTCTGTGGGGAAACAGATACTAGAAGCTAGTCAAATCCCTTTAAAAAAAAAACACAAAACAAAACCCACCCAACGAGCTAAGAAGATGTCGAAACAGCCAGAAACGGTGCTTGTAGAAACTGAATTCTGCCAAGATGTCACATTCCACAACTCTGAAATCGGGCAGTCCCCCACCGGCCGTATCACTGATACGATGTACGGGATGCCAATAGAACAAAATACGCCGCTGCCCGCCGACCAAGTCACTATCATGGGACATGTGGTTGATGCAGCTAAACTGAAGCTACTCCTGGAACTAATGGGTAGCACGCCGACTCACACTGTCACAACGACAAGAGCGGCGGCACCCCCACAAGAGACCAGGACCCAAAAAGTGACTCCGAGAAACTTGAACGAAGCCTTGGAGGAAGCTGACCATGTCAAGACGCCGGGGGAGCCCAGAGTGCAAGTGGTAGACCTGAGCCCTTCCCGCACTCGCGGGAGGACCGTGTCGCCGCAGCACCGACGAGGCCCGCCCCAGAGGAGTGAAAGGAGTCCGACTCACCAGAGTCGGAGAAGAAGTCCGACTCACCAGAGTCGGAGAAGAAGTCCGACTCACCAGAGTCGGAGAAGAAGCCCGACTCACCAGAGTCGGAGAAGAAGCCCTTCCCGCCACGGGGAGAGGAGCCGGACTAAGGATGCGAGGAGCCGATCGCTGCGTGTCATTCGACACGTGGTCAGACAGCCCCTCGATGCCTATGTCCTAGAGGTCCCGGTGCCGACTAAGCTAAAGTTGCCACTCATATCATACAAAGGAGAAGGCGACCCAACCGACCACGCCGAGGCTTTCGAGTCTTACATGTCGGTATGGGAGCAACCTGACGAGGTTTGGTGCCGAGTCTTCCCAACGACTCTGCATGGGATGGCACAAAGTTGGTACAAGGGGCTACCCGATGGGTCGGTATACTGTTACGCCAACCTAAGGGACACATTTTTGGCCCAAGTATTCTTGCAATAAGAGGAGAGCCGTCGAGACATCGGATCTCCCGACTATCGACGGGAGGGAGGCGAGTCTCTCCGAAGTTATGTGAAGAGGTTCGACGCCAAGGTTCAGCAGATTCGTGAGTGAGCAATGAACCGGCGGCCTTCGCATCGATGAAAGGCCTCCCGAGAGGAGGCTTAAAAACGAGCTCATCAAGTGCGGAGGCTCGAACCTAGACTCGCCGGGAAGATGGCCGACCAAGCCATAAAGGTGGAGGACTACCACAAAACACGGGTAGGCCCGCCGAGGCCGGGCACTCGAGAGAAAGAGCCGGGAGGACAACCGGATGAAGGACGCCGTGACAATAATAGGTCACGGTCTGACAAATCCGCCGAAAAATGAACTCGGCGGGCGCCGGGGAGTTCGGGACCGTACTACCAAAAGCGGTTCAATGGTCACACCCCCTTGGTCGTATCTCGCCGCCGAGGTCTTTGCCCCGAGCAAGAACGAGGGTCGAAGTGGGAAAGGCCTCCCAAGGCGAGGGGGACGGTGACACGAGCCGATCTTGTGAGTACCACGGCCACACCGGCCACTTAATCGACAACGCCGCATCCGAAGAATGCCATTGAAGAGCGATCCGGAAGGGGAGCCTCAAAGCAAAATATGTTGCCGGAGGCCAAAAGACTAATACCGGCGGCTCAAATAAAAAATCCGTCTTTGAACGGATAGGAGTAATTCATGTTGTCATCGGGGGCAACGAGAACGGTGGATCCGCTCATGGGCACAAACGGCACCTGAACGAGTTATATCAGGCCATCAACTTTGTGCCCAAAACAGCGATCCCCGCTTCCAACATCCCCGATATGACTATTGGGAAGAAGGACTAAGAGGGAGTCATCGCCCCGCACAACGACCCACTTGTAGTCCACTTGGACATAGCCAACCACCTGGTCAAGAGGTGCCTGATTGACACAGGCGCCTACACGAACATCATGTTCAAGGAGTGCTTTCTCAACCTCGGTCTGAAGGTTGAGGACTTGAGCCCCTGCACCAATCCGTTGTACGCTTTTTTCGGGCCGGCCTGGTACCCCGGGGTCAATCGGGATCGCCGGTGATGTTCGGCGAGGGGAATGCGGCTAAGAATGTCCTATCTGAGTTCGTGGTCATTGACGGCTCGTCCGCCTACAACGTTCTCATAGGCCGAGTCACTCTGAGCGAGGCCGATGCAGTAATGTCCATCCGGGCCCTGACACTGATGTATGTCTCGGACCAGGGGGAAGCGCATAAGCTCATCTCAAAGGACGAAAAAGACGAAGTAGTCAACATCCAGATATCTGCCAGAGGGTGCAACATGCAATCCCTCAAAGTGGCGAAGAAGTCAGAGAAGGGGAAAAGCCCATCCTTACAACAGGAGGGCGACCTCATGGATGCAACCGTCGGCATGGTCGAAGGAGCCGAGACCGAAGAAGTGGAAATTGACCCGGGCGCACCGAATCGCTTCGGTGTCAACCTGGAGCCAAAATTCAGGGCCGCCCTCCTAGACCGCCGAGGAAGAACAAAGACGTCTTCGCTTACTCGGCCGAGATGCCAGGCGTGAGCCGGGAAGTAATTGTTCACAAGCTGAACGTACTCTCCACCGCTCGTCCTGTCAAGCAGAAGATGAGGAACTCCTCAGCCGAGAAAGATGAAGCCATCAAAGCCGAGGTAGATAAATTACTAGCGGCGGGCTTTATCATGCCTTGTACTTATCCTGAATGGTTAGCTAATGTTGTAATGGTGAAGAAATCATCGGGGGCGTAGAGGATGTGTGTAGATTTTACCAATCTTAATAAAGCGTGCCCCAAAGATTGCTATCCCTTGCCTCGAATAGATAGTTTAATCGACGCCACGGCAAGCTACACTATCTTTGAGCTCGCCGGACGCCTTCTCGGGTATCATCAGCTATTCATGGCCGAAGAAGACATGCCTAAATGCGCATTCATTACCGGTAACGGCACATACATGTATAAAATGATGCCGTTCGGTTTGAAGAACGCCGGCGCAACTTACACAAGACTGGTGGACAAAGTGTTCCAAAATCAAAAAGGGCGAAACATTGAGGCTTACGTCGATGATGCTATTGTAAAAAGCAAGTCTGACAGCGAGCACCTAGCCGATTTACACGAGACATTCTGTTCACTGAGGAAATACAAGATGAAACTTAACCCAATGAAATGCAACTTCGGTGTCCGGTCAGGTAAGTTCCTCGGCGTACTTGTCAGCGCCAGGGGAATTGATGCCAATCCAGAGAAAGTCCAAGCAATCCTGGACCTGCCGGAGCCGAGGAATCGAAAAGAGGTTATGATGTTGACCGGAAGGATGGCGGCTCTAGCCCGTTTTATCTCTCGGTCAGCCGACAAGAGCACCCCATTCTTCAAAGTGTTGAAGGGGAATAAGGACTTCAGCTGGAGGAGGAACAGAGCACAGCTTTCAAGCAACTGAAAGCTCATCTTCAAACTCTCCCAACCCTGTCCAGGCCGATGCTGGGGGAGACGCTATATCTATACATAGCAGTTACCTCGGCCATGGTCGTCCGTGATCATCGAGAGAAGAAGACAAACAAAGAACACCCAATCTACTTTGTCACCATACATTATTGCCCGCCGAAAGAAATTACCCACCGATTGAAAAAGCGGCCTTTCTTTAAATCGTCGTTGCCGCAAGGAAATCGAAGCCTTACTTCGACGCACATCCCGTGACGGTCTTAACCGACCAACCGTTGGAGAAAGCATTGGAAAAATTTGAGCAATCCGGCAGGCTCATCAAATGGGCAGTAGAGCTATCCGGCTTCGGCATTCAATACAAGCCGAGGCCCTCGATAAAAGGACAGGCACTTGCAGATTTCCTGGCCGAGTGCACATATCAAGAAGAGCAAAACCCCGGAGTATGGGAAGTATACACCGACGGGTCCTCCACGGCAAACGGCTCGGGAGCCAAAGATACTTATCATCAGCCCAAACGGGGACGAGTTTGAGTACGCCTTGAAATTTACCTTCTCGGCCTCAAACAACGAATCCGAATACGAGGCGGTGATAACCGGGGTCGAGCTAGCTAGAGCTGCCGGGGCGGAGCACATCATTTTGAAAACAGATTCACTTTTAGTGGCTAATCAAATCAGAGGAGAGTACGAGACTCGAGACGACGGGATGGTAAGATACCGGAAAGGGTAAAAGCGACACTTCAAAATTGAAATCTTTTCGAGATACAATGCATTCCCATATCGAGAACAACCGAGCCGACGCTCTCTCAAAGCTTGCCGTTCAACCATCAAGAATGTCGGTCGAACCGTCTTTGGTGGACATCGGGAATGCCAAAAGCATTCGAGACCGTCGGCATGGTGGGCGACATAGAGGCCGAGACGACGTGGATGACTCCGATAATGAAGTACAAACCGATGAATGAATTACTGGGAGGACCGCAGTCTCTCACGAGAAGATAAAGAGGATCGCAGCAAGGTACTTGGTGTTTGAAGGAGAATTATACAGGAGGTCCGTAATAAGGCCACTCTTGAAATGTGTCGGCCCGGCCGACGCGAGCTAATCTTGTGAGAAATTCACGAATGCATCTGTGGTCATCACATGGGGGCAAGAACACTAGCCCACAAAGCTCTCCGAGCCGGCTATTTTTGGCCCACCATGCTTGAGGATTCCAGAGCCAAAACCAAAAAGTGCAACAATTGTCAAATGCATGCTCCGGTGATACATGCACCTTCCCGAGACTCAGGTATTTAGTCCCCTTCCTTTTGCACAGTGGGGGATGGATCTACTAGGGCCATTTCCAACGGCATCCGGAGGAAGAAAGTACTTGATTGTCGTCGTTGACTACTTCACCAAATGGGTTGAAGCCGTCGCAGCGTGATGCCCGCCCAAGACGACGGCGGCCGTAAGAAAGGTAACTGGGAAAATGTCATAACTCGTTTTGGGTTACCCCAAGTCATGGTATTTTACCACGGCCGAGAGTTTTGGAGTGACACAATAATGAACTGGTTGGAGGAACTTGGTATCAAATTTGCATACTCCTCCGTCTGCCACCCACAGAGCAACGGACAAAGTGCGGAGGCGCCAATAAAACAATCCTCAACGGTTTGAAGAAGACAGTTGAAGACCTAAAGGGAAGATGGGCCGATGAACTACCCGGCGTCTTGTGGTCCCTGCGAACCACGGAGAAAGAAGCAACGGGGCAGATCCATTCCACTTAGTCTACGGGTCCGAAGCGATCCGCCAATTGAAGCAACGGTGCGACATTGAACGGCCACCTTTAACCCGGTTAAAAATGAGGAAGGTCTGAAAGCCTCCCTAGACCTGGTCGAAGAAAGCCGGGATACAGCACGCCTCAACTTGGCAGTATACCAAAACCGAATGAGAAGAGCCTACAACCGAAGAGTCCACAAAAGGGACTTAAAAGTAGGAGATCTAGTCCTAAGAAAGTCAGCCGCCACCAACAAAGGGAACATTCATGGTAAATTGACGGCTAACTGGGAAGGTCCCTACAAAGTGGTTGAAGAAATGAGGCCGGGTACATACCGGCTAACAGACATGGAGGGTGTGCCTTTGATGAGCCATTGGAACACTGACAACCTCAGGAAATACTTTGTATAGCGGCGAAGGTGTCCAAGACAATTGTTGGCACCCCGACGCGTGTTTATATCTAATAAAGAATCATCCAAGTTTTCCATCAAAGTGTTTATCCCCTCCGTAGTCATATCGAGGTAGACGCTACGGCCCAAGCCGGGCAGTCACCCCAAGAAGTAGACGCCACTAGCGATCACAACCAATAGCGATTGATACTCGCGAAAGCGACCAACATGCCTTAGGAATGTATAAGTACAGTTGAGACGCAATTCTAGCCGCCTCGGCCAACCGAAGGCCTGGCAAAAGAAGCGATCAATATGTCTACAGATACGAATGCTGTCGAGCCGTAACCTCTAGCCGCCTCGGCCAACCGATGGCCGGGCAGGGGACACAACGGTCGATACGCTAACATGTTCACAACGGCGGTTGGAAACGCAAGTCGGACGCCTCGGCCAGACCGAGAGTGAAAGAGGAAGCGACCAACATGCTAACATGTTTAAGAAAAAAGACGTTAAACACAGTTGAGATACGCATTCTAGCTGCCTCGGCCAGGCCGAAGGTAAAAATGAAAAAGCGCTCAATTAATAACGCAAGAAGACAAGTGAAGGATTGTGATCAAAACCCCGGCCAAGCCGAGGGCCAATAAACAAGCTTTATTAAAAAATGATTACAAGTAAGGAGAATACAGACGACGGCCGTCCCCATAGGGATAAGCCAAAACACAACCTACCAAAGTTTTACAAAATACAAGGAAAAGAAAAGCAAAAGGTTACAGACATATCATTTGAAGTGCCAAAAGATGGCAGGGAGGAAAGGCTTAATAATTGGCCCCCGAACAGCTGAAGCTATCCGAGATGCCGGGTGAACCTGGTGACGACCGCCCGTCTCCCTATGCCTGTTGCTGCTTGCCATCAGCAACGTTAGCAGCATCGTCTTTGGTAGGCGACCCAGAAGCTGTCTTGGCGGCCCTCATTTGTCTTAGCGCCTCGGTGTCTTGGCGGCCTCGGCCTCGGCCCTCGGTGCCTTCATTCTCTCGGCTTCCTCCTTGGCCGCCTAGCCTTCTCAAGAAGGGCCGCCTTCTCCGCGGCCTCCTCTTCCTCCTTCTTCACCCTCGCCTCCTCAGCGGTCTTCGCCTCCGCGGCCTTCTCCTTAGCTTCGAGCTTGTCATCAAGCAGCTCGTCAAATTTTTACCACGGAAAGGAGCCATCAAGAGGAAAGAGCTCCCCAATCACTTCCCTGGCAGCTTCTTCGGCCAGGTCCCGGTATTGGGCGCACATGTTAAGAAGAATCTCGCGTTGGAGCGTCTCAATGTCCTCCTCCCTCTGGGCGATGATAGCATCCTTATTCCGGACCACCTTCCCCTGGGCCTGAAACATGCCCTTCCATTCGTCCCTCTTCTTAGCATTGAAGTCGGCGACTTTCTGAAGGTGGTCACGCCCCTCCAGCAGCTTAGCAGCTTCAGCCGCCGCAGCCTCGGCCTTGGCTCTCTCAGCGAGGACTGCCTTTTCAGCGTCCTCCCTAAGTTTTCTCTCAAGACGGATGCCTCTTGACCTCGGCCTTGGCCCTCTCGGCTTCCTTGTTCGCTGGCGTCGAGCTCAAGCTGAGCCGCTCGAGCTGTGGGGCAGCTTCAGCAATGGCCTTCTCTTGCTCCACAATAAGAGCACCGGCCGTATCAGCCCACTTCGACAGCATCCTGGCCAAACTTAGGCCCTCCGACCTAATCTGGATGGGGGTAGGCTGAGGGAAGGAGGTGACGACGGTGGCATCTTGACCACTTGCCTGCGCAGTTTTCTTCTCAAAGACGCCGTTCAACAGCAGTGTGCCGGTGAGACGACGGTGGTTGATCTACAAAAAATTCAATCAAAGCATCCGTGTCAACATATATGGACATACCAGAGAGCCTGTCATCAGGAACGCCTAATGAACAGGCTAAGTCTGAGCCACAGGATAGATCTGTACCATGCTTGGCCTTCTTGGTCGGAGGACGCATTTCTTTGCCGGCCTCGCGGCAAAGATATGAGCGATAGAAGCGACGAAGCGAGAAGCATCGGCGGCGGTGGTAGGCTCTTTCCTCTTGCGGAAGAGAGGAGATTCCACTGCCAAGGTGACCACCTCCCCGGCGGTAATATCAACGACCTCCACCGTCTCTTTCTGGACTGAAGGGATGGGAGGTGGAACTGATGTCGACGCCGTCGCCGCCGAAGACTTTGTTTTCCGCGTTCGGCGTGGCATGTTACCAGCAACCTTCGCCTGGGCCGCCTTCACATCTAGGGCCTTCAGCTGCTGATCCATGAGATCATTTAGCGGCGGTCTGCGATCACGGGTCTGAGCCTTAGGATGCAAATTAACAACTGTCTTGTCCTTGGCAAGTCCCATTCTCCTAAGGATATCTTCAGACAGGTCCGAGCCGAAATGGTCTGCAAAGGAAACGAAGCAACAGTCAAGTGAAAGAAATAAATCGAAGTTCAAAAAACAGAAACATTAAAAGCAAAGATGGGCCTCACACCGACCCCACTCACCCCGTTCGAGGGCCGGAATGAGGCCGACGTGGCAGAGCAGCTCATCCTGAAGAATGATCTGCGTCGGGGGAATCCATCCCTTCGGCATCCCATTCTTTTCCGCCTCAAACAGCCTCATCGCCCGCTTCTCATCCGCATTAAGAGAGACCTTGCTAGCGTCCATCTTAAGCTTACTCCGGGAGACCCATTTGTCATGCTCCGCCTTACTCTCGCACCGCAAATTGACTTAGTCTTTGGAAGGACCGGGCGATGGATAATCCTCCGGAACCTCAACGTACACCCACCGATCTTTCCAGTCCTTGCAGGAAGAAAGCTTATCAACGGAGACGTAACCCGGCTCCGTCTGCACGTTGTACCACCCAACGCGACCAGGGGCCGACGGCCTAAGGTGATGAAGCCGGCGGAATAAGTTCACCGTCGGGACCTCCCCCTTGAAAAGGCAGAGCCACACAAAGCCGACTATATTCCTAATGGCCAACGGGTGCAGTTGGGCCACGGCGACGTTCATGGCTTTAATTATGGCCATAACGTGTTCATTCGGAGGAAACCGGAGCCCATACTCGGTGTCGATGTATACGCCGATGCGGCCGGAGGAGGGCAACAGACCGCCTTTGACCTTCCTCAGGAATTACAATACTATACTCCCTGCCAAAGGAGAAGTGACGTTCGAAAACGTCAGGACCAGAACAACTGGCAAACTTGTGGGTCCAAGCACGGTCAGGGCAGACCTTACAGGCGTCGCCGTGATCCATGATGTACGACCTCTCCTTATTAGGATGAGCCCTTTCCTCATCATCACCGTCATCATCATCATCGTCATCATCCTCCCAATCCTCCAGAGCCTTTGGATCAACTTCAGGAGAAGGAGACCTAGGGCCCCCAGACCTTATCGGAACGGCGGCTAGTGCCTCCTCTTCATCAAGACGCGACGGGGAACCCCCCGGCGCAAGGTTACTAGGCCCGGCATCAGCAGAAGACACGTTCACAACAAAAATTTAACAATTAAAAGTTGGTGAATTTGTTTGTTTACCTGGAAGAAAAAGTGCTACGCCGAAGTAACGATTCTGAAGACTAGAGAGAAGTTTCGTCAAAGAGGGCTAGAAAGAAGAAATTTTTTTGAGAAAATGAATTTGGAAGGCCAAATTCAGGGACTAACTCTCCTATTTATAGGGCAAAGCCCACTCAATCCGACCAATCAGGGCAAAGCCCATGAAGCGTCAACCAATCAACAACGAGACACATGTCAAGCATGCAGCCATGGAATGTCAATCGACAAACAGTTACAAAACTTCTCCAACACGCTCCTTGACAGAATTCCAATGGACATATCTTCTTCAACATCGCCCCTTGGTATCTACTTGCCAAACGGACCGCTGATTCAACCAAGCTTGGCAAAAGACCGGTGGGTGCAATCAAAAGCACACGGCACTCACAACCTCGGTCTCGGCGGCGCCACTCCCTTTTCCACATCGATGTCCATTACACATCCATGTGGAGGGGGGATATGATACGGTACGGCCTAAGCAGAACCAAGCCGAGGTAGAAGAAGCCGGGGCAAGAAAATTTTTACTTGCGCAGAATACGCTCAACACTCATCGAAGGTCCATACCACGGCATAGACTACGCTGGGGCAAATTGATGGGGCATATTCTCGCACCGCCGACCGAGTCAACATATTGAGTAAGGTCAAAGATATCCACAGCAAGTCAACGACTTAGACAGCCTAACCGACGCAGCCTGTCGATCTGTCTCTTGTGCCTCGGCTAGGACAACTAGCCAGCCGGGGCACATATCCGCGTACTCATATCCAAGACCCCTCGGCATGGAGTCAACAGGGCCCGCCGGCCTGCCATGGGTCCCTCGGCCGAGGGTACATCAGTCTTTCCACCTGCTAGCCACTTGGCCACTTGGCCATTACGTGACAAAAGGTGAAAGTCTATAAATACTCTTCAACTCTCATTGAGGAAAGGATCCACACTTTAACCTAAACACCTCATAATCTGGTAATATCTTCCTTATCTCTCTACAACATATGTTTCGCCAAGTAACACACAACTTATCTCTTTAAGTTCACTGACTTGAGCGTCGGAGTGAGTACGCTCGGCCAAAGCCGAGCCCTCAGTTTGTTCATCATTTCAGGAGAGGCCGAAGGAAGGATTCAACCAAAGACGTCATTCTACAAGCCACGAGTGGTAACAAATAACTGCTTCGGAATTACACCCGGAACAGTCTCATTTAGTTAAAGAATAATAGTTATTGTGCGCAACTGTATGGTGCAAAAGATAAAAAAAAAATGATCATTTTATGATAGACGCTGATAGCTATACATTAAAATGAGATTATTTTATAATTTTTTAGAAGTGGTAAATTTATAATAATGAAAAGTGTTTAATTTTTAACATAAATTAATATTTTATGTTTTTATAAAATGGGTTTTAATTGAAAGAATTGTAAATAATTAATTTTAATAGTAATAATAATAATAATAATAATAATAATAATAATAATAATAATAATAATAATAATAATAATAATAATAATAATAATAATAATAATAATAATAATAATAATAATAATAATAATAATCAATATATATAACTAAAAGAGACTTTTTTTTCGAGACACATTTTCATATTAGAAATAGAAAATAATTAATTGTTTAAAATTTTCTATTAGAAATAGAAATACAAGTTGTCTATTAGACATGGGAAATAATTAATTATTTATAATTTTCCTATTAAAAATGGGAAATAATTTACAATTTATTAATATTAGAAAAATATTCATTAATATTTTTACACTTATTATTAAATTAAAATAAAAACATTCCATATATTAGCAATATCCAATTTTTTGGAAATGTGTTAAATATGATAATTCACAACATAAAATGTTTGTAAGAGATTAACAACATAAAAATTAAAGAGTCAATTTAAGCAACGATCAAAAGTTTTTAAAAAAAAAAAAAAATTCATGAAAAACACATAAAAAGTCATAGAAATATAAAAAAAAAAGTAAGAGTATTTTTTCCCTAACTTAGTAAAAGACCGTCTTTCACAAGTTTTTGTTGTGACAAATTTACATGCGTAATAAAGGTTACTATTCAATTATATCGAACAAACTAATTATTATTAATGCTCTATTTTTTATTTTTTTTTTGTATAAATTGAGCACATCATAAGTGTATACTTTTATAATTTTAATAGGAAAATTTTAAATATTAAATTATTTTCTAATTTTAATAGGAAAATTATAAATAATTAATTTACTTAATAATAAGTGTATAATTTTCTAATTCCCCAATTCGTATCTCCCTAAATTATATTGATGATGTGCTCAATTTATACAAAAAAATAAAAAAAAAGCATTAATAATAATTAGTTTGCTCGATATAATTGAATAGTAACCTTTATTACGCATGTAAATTTGTCACAACAAAAACTTGTGAAAGACGGTCTTTTACTAAGTTAGGGAAAAACTACTCTTACTTTTTTTATATATTTCTATGACTTTTTATGTGTTTTTCATGAATTTTTTTTTTTAAAACTTTTGATCGTTGCTTAAATTGACTCTTTAATTTTTATGTTGTTAATCTCTTACAAACATTTTATGTTGTGAATTATCATATTTAACACATTTCCAAAAAATTGGATATTGCTAATATATAAAATGTTTTTATTTTATTTTAATAATAAGTGTAAAAATATTAATGAATATTTTTCTAATATTAATAAATTGTAAATTATTTCCCATTTTTAATAGGAAAATTATAAATAATTAATTATTTCCCATGTCTAATAGACAACTTGTATTTCTATTTCTAATAGAAAATTTTAAACAATTAATTATTTTCTATTTCTAATAGGAAAATGTGTCTCGAAAAAAAAGTCTCTTTTAGTTATATACTAGATTTAATGCCCGTGCGATGCACGGGCCTATTTGTAATGTTCTATCGTGTATAATACTGTAATTATAAAAAGTTAAAATGTATTACTAAAATGTAAACAACTACTTCACCTATATGGCTATATTTAATGAAATTGCAACCTTTTTCCAACATTTCTTCTTATATTCTGAGAGTGTAAACATTTGACAGTTTTTAATACCCTCAAAAAAGTTTCAACTGATCACTATCCTATTAGTTAGTCCGTTCCGGTCAGTTATTTGTTTGGCAATTCCATTTTTGAGTATCTCACTCAATTGTTTAATTTTCTATTTTAAGAATGTCTTTAATGGGCTATTGAATCATCCACACTCAATTTGGTCCACATATCATTAGTAATTTATTCATTTTCTTTCGTTGGTATTTGTGCCAAAATCAAAAGCAAATAAATGACAGTGACGGGTTTGTTACATTTGAGAGTCTTATCGTAGAATCATAAAGAAATGAGCAAAATGAGGACCGCGAAGAGCCATTGTGCATACTATTAGCTTCTCTTTTTGCCTCGGTCAATTATTTACTTGTTCTATTCTAGGGGTCTTAATCTATTATTTACTTTTCTACTAGTTTTAAACCCGTGCAAAAAATGCAAGGGTCGTAATTAATAACATGTGTTATCAATTTATCATTGTATATAAGAGCACTTAAATGAGTATGATTATCCTTAACTTTGTTTATTGACATCGCAAAACAAACAGAGATGAGAAGATATTCAAGCAAAATATAAGTTTTTTTTTTTTTCGGCGGTAAAGATAAAAGCAAAATATAAGTATATGTTTTTAAATGAATTTTAAATTTATGATCAATTAAATTGGTTAAAAGTATCTAGTGAATATAACATGATTTGAATACATTTAAACTGATATAAAGAACAAAGAAAAACCTTATATGGAGGGCCGACGGAAGTGAAAATAACTATATATTATCTCGACATGTTAAAATAAATTAAATGTACATCTATAAATTATACTCCTATAATATTTAGATCAACAATCCTGATGTGTCTAAATTGTAATTGGGTCGACATTTTCAGTTATTTAAATGCACATATGACTAAAATATGAGTTCAAAACTATTATTCCCTCCGGCCGAATCATTTGTAATATGTTTTTATTTTAATTATATTATTCATTCGTTATCTATTTCTATATCAGGTAAATAAATTTTCACAAAATGACAAATATGCCCTTACACAAATTATAGAATAGTATGACATCATAGTGTAAAACGGTCTATTTTTATTAGAAAACTTTTTATTTTATGCTAATAAATAATTTGTATTTTTAGACAATAAAATCGTCTTATCGGCAAAACCGCTTCACAAAAACTACCATATCCCATATTATTCATTACTATCGTACGCTCTATTAATCACTACAACGTACTCCGTAAGTCTGTATTACCTACCTATAAATTCTGATTTTGACATATAAACGGATAAACCTACCAAAACTTAAAAGCTAAACAAATTATACATAACCAAAAATATGTTTTAAGTAATTAACCATACCCAGCCACCTCCTCACTCATTTTACCCCTCGTCCCATTTCATGTGGCTCTCTACCCCTATCTTAAAGTTCCGTTGCACTCCACATCAGTCACCTCTTATATTTTTAAGCTCATTTAAACCAATCTTTGTTCATCATCATCTTTCTCCTTTTGTGATCCTACCCATTCTCAAGTATCACCTTCACACTTTTCACCTCTTATTCTGATCTCTCCCGGGTCTCCACCCTAACAGAAAAAATAAAGATAAATTTTCCTCTAATTTTCCGCCTATCGACAATTTACATCAATATACATATTCTTTAATCTTTAATGTCTTTTAGATTCAAATTTAATGTCAATATTGGAGTTAATTGAGAGTATAAGTAGAAGAAATTCATGTAAGTATGATCCAAAAATTATAGTCTGGGTTCTTTTATTCGCTTGGTCCATTTCAAAGTACATATTTTTTTTCGATTTTTAAAATTTTGTCAATATGTTTTTTCCAAGATTTTTTCAGATCTAATATGCTTCTTATTTGACTATTTCTTATTTATTATATATTAATATATTCATTAAAGTGTTTTTTTATGTTTCTTTTAGAGGATTATTCGTAAATAATCTTTTTTTTGCTTTTTTCTCCGAAAATCTCCACTTCTACATTAATTGTTACTCGTATTTTTTTCATTTTAAAAGATATCAATATTTTTTTCGAAAACCTTCAAATATACAGTTTTTAAAAGATTCAGTAGTATAATTATAATTATTATGGTGATTTAATTTTTTTAAATAGGTCGATGTATTCCCAGTGATTAGATTTATTTCCGCAAAACAATTATACACATAATATTTTTAGATAGCTGGTATTTTTTTTATTAAGATATTATTTTTTAAGGAATTTATATTTATTTACTATACTCCGTACTTTTTTTTAAACATTATTTTCTTTAAACATGAAACTATTTTTTTTTTTATGTAACAGTTGACTTGTTGAAATTAAAAGTTAAGATGATTATTTAAAGTGGGTTGGAGAGTGATACCTGGTTTACAATTATTACCACTAATTATTAAATTTGAGTAATTAAGAATTGACAATTGAATAAGAATTGAGTAGAAATTTATTAGAGAGGAGAGAGGGTAATTAAATGAGAGGTAAAACATGGAGGGGACCCATACAAAATCAATTTTATGAATTTTATCGGCCAATCAGAAGTCTTTAAAGAACCTAGCTTTTATACTAGGTAGATTTTAGCAATGTTTTTGATAGGTAAATTGATTTCTACACTCAATTTAGTCCACTTATCATTTAATATTTGGTAATTTCTTCTTTCAATTTAATCCACTTATCATGTAATATTTGGTCATCTTCTCTTTCCCTAATCTTTATGGCGAAACCAAAGGGAGTATATAAATAAACATAATGATAACAGTATGTAAAGTTTAGTGTATGGTACAACGAAACCCGATAAACTAATATATTTGATAATGAAAAATTAGGGAGGGTAAGACAGTGATCTACTCATTTGCACGGTATTATGAAATTTTTTAGCCTTTTCTTTTATCTAGTAATAAAAAAAATATTGCAGCATGCTATGTAGTTTTTGCAATCATGGTAAACCATGGACTCTAAATAATTATTAATTTCATTATTATAGGTAATAGTAATATAAAACCACACATCAAAGTTCAAGCATAGTAGTAATATTGCGAACAAACACCAAATTTGTGTAACGCATGCATATATACATTGGAAGTCCTTACTTGCAGGCTTGCAGTTAGTCAAACAAAATAATGATCCTACTAATTACTTTAAATTTTAATAATCATCCTCTAAGTTGTCATAGGAAATGGTCTGTGTATTACGCAAATACATGCGGAGTAGCAGTAAACATCAAATATCACCGATTATTATATAAAAACATGACCACGTGTACGAATGGATTATCTTATCGACAATATCAACAATAAACAATTTTATAACACTCGTAAACTCAATTTTTAATGAAAAACAATGCATATGAGTACAATCAGATCGTCCGGAATACAAATGTATACAGTCCGTTTGAGAAAAAATAAATATGAAAGAGCCTTAATTGATATGATACCGGAAATTAAGTTCAAGTCCGTAAGAGCTCTCAATATTGCTAAAAGTTGTGAAGACGTAGCTATGCTGCATATATATTTGCTTATGAGTGATAAAACTCTTTTTGGAAACAAAGAGCAAGACAATTCCTTCCGCAAATCAACCAAGTGGTGTTAGTCCAGTGGTAGCTGGGTTAAACCTTGAAGCTTGCAGAAATGCAGGAGTTGAGAGGTTCCAGGTTCGACTACCAGCTGGGGCGATGATCACTTGACCACTGCAGCCCCCGAAGGGGGTGGCTTACATGGTCCATGTGGTAGTGCGGGAATGCATGGGCCCGAGGAGACTCAACCTCCTCGTCATCAAAAAAAAAAAAAAATCTTCCGCAAATCGTTTACCTTGAACGGAGATGCGGTATGCAGTTTGAGGCTTGACTCTTGATGTCGTGTTTTTCCTTGCATGTTGGTTCATCATATATTTTCTTTTCATTTTTTGAACGGAAAGAGCATAAAAGTCGTATCTTTTTAAACATTAATAAATACATACTCCCTCCTATTTCATATGTTATTCCCTTTTCAATAAAATATTACTCACATATATTAGAAAAAGTGGAATAACATATAAAATAGGAGGTAGTATAATATATCGAGGGTAAGTCTTCGGAGAGACGGAACACTTCAAAATAAAAAATTGGTACACTAAACTTTGAGTTAGTATCAACAATAAAGGAATAATGAAAAAACGTAAAAAGTGGTTCAAAAAAGCGGTTTATAAATAACTTAGTAAGACACCGTATCTACCAAGTTTAATTTTAAAATGCATTCCTCGAATAAATTGCTTAGTATCCTAAAACATAGGTGATTAATAGGCGTATATAGGCCCGTGCAATAGTAGTATCAAACGTGAAGAAAATCGACATTAATTGCCGAACATATTTACCTTATGATTAAATAAGAAAATTTGGCAAAATTTTATGAAAGCACCTGCGAATAAGAACTAATCATTAGAATGTTATCGTTGAAAAAAGCAACTAAATCATAAAAAAAAGTTGCCATTATAATTAAAAATAATCATGTGAATGAGCTATATTAAAGAAAATGATCCTAGCTAAATCATAAAAGTGAACAACTAAAAGACCCCTTGAATTTACGTTCTAGAAAATTATGTATTATACTCTGTATATATATTAAGTTGTCAACGTACCTTCAATAACAAATTTTGTTTTTCATTTGATAATTGCACATATATATATGATCACAATTAGCCGTTCTTATAAGTAGTTTGAGTCGGAATAGGACTGTCTATCCCTTCCAATTTAGAATAGAATGCAATTATTATAGTCTTATACTTTGTATAGTTCATAATGAAAAACAGAATGTAATAGTGAGTCAAATCAAAATAAGATTCAACTTTGTAATAGTCAGTCTGTAATAGGTATTCTGTAATAAGAGTTTGTAGAATGCATTATAATATTAAAACAAATAACGTTTTATTTTTGCATTATAAATAAGTTAATTACCCCGTTGCAACGCACGGACATTCAAACTAGTCAAATAAGATTCCACATGAATATATTTTAACTTATGTATCAAGAGAAAATTGAAGTTGAATGTCCGCTTGTTAATAGTGTGCAAAAGAGAAACATGCAAAGTGGAGTTGAATGGAGGGAGTATTTGAAGAGTAATATATATCTAATTCAACAAACTTGATCGACTCGTCAATGTATAAGTTAATTCTTTATGAGTATATATGTTATATATTATCAATACCCACTGCAGCCGGTATAGCAATCTGTTCACAATAAGAAGAAATTAATTAGTATGATTCACACACCCAAACACACAATAAAGAGACATATAGATGCCCAATATGATCATATAGCTGATAAAATTGACATGCATGCAAAATAATATGGTTAAATTAATAGTATAAACAACTACTCCCTCCCATTCACAATAAACCTCCCATTTCATTTTGGCACAAATATTAAGGAAACACACTACCCCACCATATAATTAAATTTGAACCACACAAATACACTACCCCACTATACAATTAAATTTGGACCACACAAACACTTACCAAAAAAGGAAATAGGGAGGATATTGTGAATAGACGGAAAAGGAAATAGGGAGGTTTATTTTGAATGGGAGGGAGTATAATACAAACAAACAAACTAATCTAGCTAAAAAATCAAAACAAAAAGTGAATGTCAATAGTTATGGCGTAAGGAAGGGAGGAGTCTAAAAGGAGTTAAAAGACTATATATATAGGAATAGTTAACCGTGAATTGGTTTAGGATCACAAATTCTTGTTTCAAACGGATACTTTTGGTCTTATTTGTCAGACGGATGAAATGTTACCATTTTTTAAGAAAATGTAACCAATTAATTCACAAAATGTTATGACTAGAGGTGTCATTTTTTACCCTGAAAATGATGTGAACAATAATGGTAACATGTTATCAAAAAATAACAACATTTTATTGTAAAATGATGACATGTTACCCGTCTTATTTCAGACCAAAAGCAATGATCTTAAGAAAAACGAACCGGTTTAGAATACGTGAACAAATTGTAGTCCAACTAAAACACTTTTCGTTCAAAGACTAAAAAGGTGGTACACGAGTAACGTTCTACACAAATTATTGTTTGTGACGGCATATATCCGTCACTCTTGAGTGACGGATACCATTTTACCTCACAAATTACCCACTTTTTCTCTCTCTGGAACACTATTCATGTGATTCCCTTTCTCCACTAACCCATTTTGTTACCATTTTATCTCACAAAATATCCGTCACAAATGGTAACCCGTCACAAGGGAGACCAATTGAACGTCCTAAACTGATTAGATAGCTTTTTGATTATTATGTTTATACTCCCTCCATTTTTTTATATATGACGTTTTACATTTACGAGGTAAGCCTTTGACTTTAATATTTACAAAAATATATTTGTTCAAAAAATATAAAAATAGTACCATTAAATTCCTTACGAAAAACTCTTTCATATGAATATACATATCATAATATTTAGTCTTATATTTTAAGAGATATTGAAGAGAGAAGGAAGTGTCTCGAAATGTGAGAAAGTCATATATAAAAAAATAGAGGGAGTAGTTAATTAATGTTTAGTACTTCCTCCATTCAACTCCACTCTACCATATTACCATTTTCATCCATTCAACTCCACTCTACCACTTTCCAAAAAAAGCATGAAAAATTACCCTTTTATCCTTATTACAATCTCTTATTTACATACTTTGCCACTACTTGGCAGTTGGCACACTAAAATCAACACTCATTTGTACTTTTATTATTTAATAAACCATCTTTCACACACCCATTTGTACATCTATTACTTGTTTAATTATCTCCTTAATATTTGTGCATTTTACAATATGGTAGAGTGGAGTTGAATGGAGGAAGTATTTGACAAAAGTTGAAGACTCTATAATCTCTCGAAAAGAAGCTTCCTTTAATAATATAGATAGATAGATAGATAGATATTGATTGATTGATTCCTTTTAAAAATCAACATTCAACACCACGAATTTCAAAACCTTCCCTTCTTCCTCCCCCTATTCCTCTTCCTTGGTTATTTCCAGAATTACTCCCTCTTATTATCTATCATCAATCATCAAAGGGTATATAAAACTGGAGGGAGGGTTGAACTTGCAAGTATATGGATTGTTACAATTTGACATGTTCTTCAGCTACTTTCACCGCATCCCTACCGTCTATTACTTCCGCCCATCTATTTGCTTCAGCCTCCTCTAGATTCACATTCTCCCCCTGGTTCCGCTACCGTAGCTTCTTATTTCCGCTTTAACTCTGTCTCCGGTTCGCTTCCTCTCCTTATTTTCCTTGTTTTTGAATATGTATATAGGATTACCAAATAGGCCAGTGGATATTTTTGACAGCTTCTAAACTTTGTTCGATTTTTGAGGTTTTACAGGTCATAGAAGGTGAAACTTTATAAAGTGTTGGCTTTTCTTACAAGGATAATTTAGTTAGGGAGAGGGGGTTATCTTCGGGGATCATCCCTTGCAGCGTATGTGAAGGCATATGATTGTAAGCAAGGGTGATCCATCGATGTACAAGCCACGAGAAAAGAGCACTGGTTGGGCTGCATTTGACCACCAGCAAAGACGTCAAATTAGTGGTCATAGTCCCGTTAGCAGTGACCCCTTTCCTTCTTTGTCGAGTACCCTTACCTTGTTTCAAAACCCCGAAAAAGTCTCCCGAAACAAGCAGTTATCCATGAAACCCTTCTCATCGGTCGTGGGTTCACCTGATTTCGAACCTCCTGCACAAGATAATAGCAAGAGTAGACAATCTGAAATTGGTAACTCTAGTGGCATACTGAGGGAGACTTCTGGTGATACCAACTTTGATGAAGCTTTTAGATGGCTTAAACAGCAGTATACTTGGGCTGATGCTAATTTGATTGACGATATTATGGTTGCTGCGGACAATGACCCTAACATCGCGTCATCCTTTTTGAAAGCCATGATCTCTGATAATGTCTTGAAAGACAGCAGGTGTCGAGATTCTGTGAACAATGTCAAAACTTTACCTGGGAAGGTTCTTTCTTCCATGGAGGCATCCGCTGGTAATCACAGCCAAGATGGAAATAGCGATTTCACTGTTCTTGGTGAAATGTTTTCTGATAATTTAGTGAAAATTAGTTCAATATTGGGACAGTTGACATCTGTACCTGTACCTGTCGAGCCTGAGTGGGAAGATGATGATCTTTACTTGAGTTGCCGTAAAGATGCAATTAAAATGATGAGGTATGATTTTCAGTATTTCTTATATCAACTATCAAGTCATCTTTCATTACTACAAACTTAAGAATGCGTGTTCGTCTTTAATTTAGACTATTGTTTAACTTACACTAGTGTGGATAGGTTATTGAACTGTTGTGAAGGAACATAAAATTGTCTCCAACTTGTGATAATTTTGATATGAAGTAAAAATTGTTGGAATCTTAATATATTCATCAAGTTATAGGGTTACAATTGTAATTATATTTGTCGCGCTATTTTGAAAATGACCAACAATTAAAGCGACGACATGAGGTGATATATTGGTTAGGGGTATTAAAGAGGTCGTGGGCCTAATGTGTAAAACCAGTTTGATATTCCTTATCGATGAGCGGTGGTCTCGGATATTACATGGAGTAACCCCGTATAGGGTTATTCTATAATAAAGGGTTTGGTCCCCAATTGAACGCACTCTCCCGCACTAGATCTCAAATTAGGGTCTATTGTGAGTCTCTCTATCTCCCATCAACAACAGTGATAATAATAAGGTTGTGCGTAGCAATTGAAATGCCTTTCGATCTTAGTGCCTTTCGAGTCCGAGGAGAGTGACCCTCCCTCACAATGGGAGGTGCATTCTCATGAGGTCCATGGCTACGATCAGCCATGGCCAATGTCCTCCCCATGAATCTTTGGATGATTCACGGGGGTAGGCTTTAGTATAAATATATTTTGCATGGTTCTTTTCCAACTTAAAAACTTTGGATTGTGGCTGATTAAGAGGTGTGTATTTATCGTACCTGGGCTGAAAGGTTCTTCCATCCTTCTTCTTTCCTAGGGGATCTTTTATGCTTGTGTATTTATCGTACCTCGGCTGAAAGGTTCTTTCATCCTTTCTTCTTTCCTTAGGGATCTTTTATGCTACAATCCCCCTTTTTACTGGTGTTGCGCGTCTCCCTTGTGGTCTTCCTTTTAGGGTTTGCAAAGTCGGCCATTGGTGGAATTGTTTTCTGGTACTCCTAGCGTCTATACCCTTTTGCCACTTATTTGGCTTAGATTAGGGATCTCGGGGGTTTCCTCATCATCTCGTCTTTGAACAGACCTTCAGCCAATCAGTGTGTCAAAGCCCATACTGCCATGAGCACTTTCAAGCCTCGTATATGTTGGTTTTGAGGTTAAAGAGTCTAAGGTAGTCTTTGTTGGGCTAATTTTCCTCTTGGCGTATGCGGAACAGCTCCGTGGTGGTCCTTTCCCTTTTATTATTCCTCGCATACAAATCTAGGAAAGCTTGGATGAGCTCGCTGTAATGGTGGATTGACCTGGCTAGTAGGCCCTAGAACCAAGGTTACCTCCTCGTAAGCCTTAGACCACACACTTTTTGTTCTTTCTTGGGGTTCTACCCCTTTTGCTACTCCTTTGGTTACCCTCGGAGGTGTTCACTAGGCTCATCGGCCTTTTTGTGACATTGAGATGTGACAATGAGATGACCGCCAGCGTGGGTGAGCTTCAACCTCCTGTTCGAGGGGGTGTTTGGCATAGCCTTTGTAAACATGATGATTAGCGGCCTTAACTTGAGCCAGTCAAAGAGTAAGCTCATTGAAAGGTGTATTGTACATTGGCTATGTAGAAGTGTCATCCTTCGTTTTACAGGGTTAATGAATCTTTCTTCTTCCTTTGTCCCTCTAGCTGTTGGGTTGTCCCACGCGTCACTTAGTGGAGTGTGGTCTAGTACCCTCGGAAGAGTGCGCCGCTAAATTCGACCAGTTGAGGTTGTATTCTTGAGGACTTTTGGTACAAACGGCGCCAAATTGTTTCGGTTATAAAACAATAGATTAGATGGCTAAATGAGATTAGTCTACGGGTTGGGCCTTCTCACTAGCTTGAATCACTCTCTCTTTTGCTACTTCACGTGCGTAAGTCAAATGCACAAGAATAATCGGAAGGTAGGCTGAATGCTATGTTATGGGTACTATATGAATGAATCTTCTTAGTGGGCATCCATGAAGTATATATAGGCTCTCCTTGGTGGCTTGGGCTTTAGTTAGGGTTGCCCTAATTGCCTTATAGGAAGGAATGTTCTAATCCACGTCTAATTGGGCTTGGTTGTTCCATTCCCCAAAAGTTACCTCCTTGTTTCTTCTATATATGATAATAACCCCATCGCAAGTATAGTTTCCCTATTTGGTCACCACCACCAACAACAAGAACATGAGAGCCTTAGTCCCAAAATGTTTTGATTTCCCAAAATAATTTGATTATATCATCTGAAACCGTCTAGGGTATCCAATAAAGCTCCACAATATACACGATTTTAAGTAAAAAGAGCTCAAAAAACATAGTAGTATATTAAAAAAAAAATAATTATGAAAATAAAATGACAAGTAAACCAAATTTTTATTTTTTAAAAAATAAAAAATGCAAAATAAGAATAAAAAGGAAAAGGGCAATTTGAAAGAGTAGAATAACTAGAAATATAATAAATAAGACATGTGAGAAATCAAACTCCATCGTTCACTCGTATCATTTCTGCAGTGTCATGGTAGGGGTTTCTCATGTTTGAAGAGGCTTGCTCAAAGAAATGCAACAGTCAATAGGACTCTTGTAAATCTGGAAAGCAATAGCTGAAAAACAAAATTGAAATGCACTCTTTTGTGGGATTTTCTTGTGAATAATGATGCACAATGCAATTAGGGCTATTTTTGTGAAATGATTTTCTGAAAGTAAATGCAACAGATAAACAAGGATATAATTATCAATTTAATATCCATAGAAATTTCACAGGAAATTAAGCTAACAATTTGGGCAATTTAAATCCAATTTACCTAAACCAAACAGCAAAGATAAACAATCCACATGCAGATTGCTTAATCCTTACTAACAGACTTTGATCAACACCCACAGTCTATCAGGCATGACTCTCAACTACAGGCATGACTCTCAACTACAGACTACAGTCTATCAGGCATGACTCTCAACTACAGGCATGACTCTCAACTACAGACTAAGCACAAGTTGAAAAGATTTAACTTTGAGAAGAAATCTCAGGTTTTCTTAATTCATCATAATCTACTTTGTTACAATGAGAAGTGTCCCTTATATAGAGGGGATACATGAGTAGATAAGACCCTAAAATTTAAAAGTTCATCCAAGGGTGGAGAACATTTTCATAAAACAAAATGCATAAAAACTGAAATAGAAAAAACAAATGCTGAAATTAAATTCTCCCATTGGCTCTTTTGAGGCTCCTCTTTTGTTCTCTTGTGTTGTGAGTAGGTGAGGTCTTGGTAGCTCAAAAAGGACTCTGAAAAGAGCTTAGAAGTTAGTCCTTGTCGAGGCTTGGGGTTGGTGTAGCGGTAAGAGGGAAGAAAACAGGCAACAGTCCAAAAGGAGGACCACTAGATGTCACTTTCAATGCTTAGAAATTGTTGCTTGCTTTTCTCAGGCCAAAAGTCCTCTTACCTTGAAACCAAGCTTGTCATTTATCATCCCATGACATAAGGACTCTGTTAGACTCAATATCCATCCTTAGACGTGATAATTTTGGCAGGTGAAAGGACTAAAATGCCCAGTTGCATTCCTGGAATCAGCCCTGTCTTGCAGGCAGGATTACTCTTAGCTCTGAATGAATTAGGATGCCATCCAGGTGCCATATGAAATCTAGTAGAGTTAGCTTTACTCTCCAATTGGAATCACACAAAGTAATGCCCTGGAACTTGAGATATAAGGCTTAGAGCAAGTTTAGGTCAGATTTGGATGTTCAGCATTTTGAAAATTCATAGCTCTTAGCTTAGGTTGATTAAAAATGCCCAAGATACACCAAATGAAAGCTAAGCTAAGGATGTTAGCTTCATCTCCAAAAAGAATTATCCAAAAATCACGTGTACATCTTGAGTTATTCAAGTTTGAGCACTGACAGAGTGACAGGTCAAGGTCAATTTCAGAAACTGAATTGCATTTATTCGTGTGTGTCTTGAAGTCTTATTGTGAAAAATCTACTAAACTAATATTGTTGATTCCAAAACCACAGCAAAGTAGACTTCCTCAAGATTCTAACCATATAAAGAGCAAAAATTTTAACCATCTAAATCTCAAGATATGACCATTTGAATTCAGATCTGAGATTCTGAAACTGTTGGAGCATTTCAGATCTGCCTGGTTCATTTGAAAAATGCATTTCTCTCAAGATAAAATAGCTTTTGGTCCTATTCCAAAGCTCATAGCTAGTTAACACCTTAAGCTTTCCAATTACACAAGAATCAAAGGATTTGCATGAGTAGAACTTTAGATTTGGATCTTCAAAGTCAGGTCTGTTGCATTTGATGTTCAGAGTGCAATGTAAAAACTCGTTTTTCTTCCTCTCAATTGCTTTTAGTTGTGGCATTTCTTTGGGCAGTTCCATTGGCTGTTCTTTTGGCATGGAAATGAAGGACCCTTTACCCTAGCTCCTGCTGCAATTTCTCTCCATAGTGTTCTCTCCATCGCCATGTCCTTATCAATCCCAAGGAATATCAAATCATTCTCAATCACCTCTATCCAAGTTTTCTAAGGTCTACCTTTACCGCTCATAAACTTTCCTTGTCCCCAATTTTAATCTGTTCTCTCCTCCCGAGGCAACTTTTACCTTCTCCCTAACCACCTCATTTCTAAATCGATCATTCCTTGTATGGCCACACATCCATCATAGCATACACATCTCTGCCACATTCATCTTATGAACGTGACATTGTTTCACGACCCCAAACATAACCACTTGGTCTAAATCCACTAGCTTCCAAAGTAGTCCTCCATAGTTCCTTCGTCTCATCGATCAACAAATACATCATACATGAAGGAATGTCGTCTTAAATTGACCTTCTCAACTCGTCCATGACTATAGCTAAGAAAAAGGACTAAGAGCCGAATCTTGATGCACCCCAATCGTAATCGGAAACTCTTATGTCCTCCCAAGGTCCTTCGTACACATCTTTTATTAGGTCAATGTATTTTCGTTATACCCCTTTCTTCGCTAAAGCCCACCAAAGTACGTTGTACTACACTTGGGTACCCCATATGCCATCTCTAAATCAATATAAACGATATGCAAGACTTTTGTTCCTTTCTTGATAATGCTCCATCATTTGTCTCATCAGATGAATGCTTCCATAGTTGATCTTCCCAGCGTAAATCCAAATTGTATATGTGTACACATTTCTTTAGCCTTTGCTTAATCACTCAGTTCCCATAATTTCATCGTACGACTCATTTAACTTAATTACTCGATAACTAGAGCATCTTGAACATCACCTTTGTTCTTATGCAGAGGGATAAGAGTACTTTTCCTCCACGCCGACGACATCTTATTGTTTCTCCAAATCTTTGTTAAATACCATGGTTACCCATTCAACTCTTTTTTACCCCAAGCACCTCCAACTTCAATAGGTATACCATCCGACTCTTCTGCTTTCTTCGATCTCGTCCAACTCAAAGCCATCTTGACTTCACTTTTTTGAATCCTACGCATAAATTCTCGATTAACCATAGTCGGAGGGATGTATACATCTCCAATCTCGTCCTTGTTGGCCATTGAATAAAGTACCAAAGTATGACCTCTATTTGTCATTTATTTCCTTATCCTGAACCATAACCTTTTGATCACTATCCTTCACACATTTAACTCTCCCTAGATCTCTAGTCTTTCTTTCCCTTATACAAGTTTATATTTCCCTTTCCCCTTCTTTCGTATCCTATCTTGCGTATACTTTCTGATTGATTTTTGCCCTTGCATTACGCAGTGCCTTCCTTTTTTTTTTTATCTACTCTGCTAGCCTCTTTGTACTTCTCATTGTTCTATGTGCTCATGCACTTTCCTAAAACTTTATGGCAATCACGTTTGGTCTTTATTGCTTGCCTCACATCAGTATTCCACCAAGTTGTGTCCTTACTCGATGTCGTAATTAAGATATAGTGATGAAACATGAAAGTCACTGCTGCAGTGCTGCTTCTTGACTTTAACAATTAACATGTTGGGATAATACACTACCCTCGCCATTATGTTAGTTAACTAAGTATAATACAAGTTCAGGTTTTATTTTTACAAGATATAGAAAGAGGCTTCATTCATTCATTCAAAAAACAAGATGTCGGAAGGGGCCAATTATTTCGTATGGACCAAAAAAGAAATAAAGATAATGTAAAGGGGATAAATGTAGTACATATTAAGACAAACGCATAAACCTAACCATTCTTACATTGATTTCTTAGATGTCAATCTTGCTTGTATCTATTCTTGTTAGTACTTTCAGAATTTAGTGGTTCATTTTCTTATTTCATCTAGTTGCCTGTTTACATGTTGCTGATCGACTGGTATGTTAGTCATACTTGGCTACTTGGTCATAAACGCTCCTCTGTTTTAAACTATTTGACAGGGCAGCTACTCATCACTCCAAGGCAGCAACTAATTCGTTTCAAAGAGGTGATCACTACTCGGCCCAACAGTTTTCCTTCAAAGCACAGGAAGAATGGGAATCTGCGAATAGGTTGAATGCAAAGGCTGCCCGTGAAATTTTGAGTATTCGAAACGAGTGTAATGGGATTTGGAGGTTGGACTTGCATGGTCTTCATGCATCAGAAGCAGTGCAAGCATTGCGGGAGCATCTACACAAAATCGAGATTCAGTTGTACCTCAAGGGTTCAAGTTCTCTTGGTCTTCCAAATGATTCTAGGACCAACGCAGATGTCTTACATGCTTCATCATTGAATGGGGACAATAAGATGGATAAGATCCGTGAACAGGCTTTATGTGGGCCAAATTTAAAATGGTTGGAAGTCATTACAGGTATTTACTATGTTTTGTGTCACAAAGTAGCAAATGTCCATGCTTTCTGAACTTTTCGACTTTTTAAGTTCTGGTTGTTATGATAAAACGGAGAACAAACTATTGGTTTGGGTAAAAACACAGGCCTACGTGAAAACACCAACTGTTTTACGTTCCTACGTTACTTCCAACTCTTTTAGTTGAGCATATCCATGTCCGAGATGACAATCAAGGATATGAATACTTAATCCATCATCCGTGCCTGACCCTTTCTGTTTCAACACTACTCTTAGTAGCTATGGGAAAGAATCACTTATGTTCCAAATATTTTGGTAAATCACTTTCAATTTTCAAAAACTATATATCTGGTAAATTTCCTGGTTTAGAGAGATGTTTTCTTCTACCTGTGTCCTTATCTTTAGAGAGTTTGGAAAATGGAGTCATGACGAGTCCGACACAGAGAAATATACCGTGCCCGAGAGGCCGAGACACCGAGTAACATAGTTGCCTGCATTAATTTAGTGGGATATTTCCCCCCTAAAAGTGTTTTAACAAGACACTATCATGGCTGCGAATTTTAGGTAGAATCATGAGGAAAAGGACGCAGAAACTTTTTGCTTTTCATTATCAGTGAGTGGTCAATGATTGTCTTCTCCACGGCTGTTTTCCTGTTGTATATGGAACATAGTCAACATTAACAAAACAGCAGTTTTTCTAGCCTTATGTTCCTTTTCTAGCCCCTTTGTACTTCGCAAAGGTCAATGATTGTCTTCTCCCTTGGCAGGCATAGGTAACCACAGCCGTGGAGGAGCCGCACTTCCAACAGCAGTGAAAACCTTTCTTGTCGACAATGGGTGAGAGCTGGTTTTGGATTCTTTACATTATGAGATCAAATGTTGACATAGTTCCATTACCTTAAAATTGTTGACATTGCAGGTATAGGATTGATGAAGCTAGGCCAGGGGTAGTTATGGTCCGGCCTAAGTTCCGTTGAATGACGATTCCCATGTTTCTGAGTTATGTTGTAAACTTGTAATCACCAATAAATTGTACTTTATTATCCGAGTTAAATGTGATCCGTATCAACTGTGTATTTGTATTTTGAACAAGTTACACTAGCTTCGGATTACTATTTATTGTTGATTAACTAGTATAAATCCTGTGCTATAAAGGTACAATATTTATGAATTTTTTCTTTTTTAATATATTACTCCCTCCATTCAACTCAACATTGCATATATCATTTTTGCACAAATATTAAGAAAACTATATTATAGTAATAAAAGTACAACAAGTGGATGGAAAATGTTAGTATTGTGTGTAATTTGTGTTGAAAAAGTGGGCCTTAATAGTGACATTATAGTATTATAGTATTAAAAGTACAACCAAATAAGGAAATGTGTAATGTGGAGTTGAATGGACCAAAAAGGAATATGTGTAATGTGGAGTTGAATGGAGGGAGTACTAACTAAATTTCAAGCCCGGACGTTGTGTGGGTCATTCCACAACATTGGTTGCTTTGTATGCTTAATACTTTCTCCCATCCACTCCAAAGGTAATATGGACCCACTTTTTATGAGAGGAAAAGTGGGTCCATGTTACCTTTGGAGTGGATGGGAGGAAGTATAAAAGAGTGGAGGTGACGGATTCATAGAATAAAAGCAAAGTGTTTAAAGCCTGAGGTTTTGAGTATGGCTATGGAAACAATAGAACATCTTTTTCGTGACTTTCCTGTGTCACGAAAGTTGTGGGCTTGTTCAGAGATTGGCATTCGTACTGAAAATGGGTCTCACTTGAGTATTGGAAAATGGCTCATTGATTGGATCGGTACCTTGCTAAACTTGAGGATTCGGATGTTCGATTGGTTCGTTTTATAGCTATGTTCTGGGTTTTGTGGAGTGTCAGAAATCGTATCCTCTTTCAGGGGGCGACTTTTCATCCGACAATGTTTTTTAGGCAATGGTCAGAGGTGGTGGGGACAGCGGATAAGGCTTTGAGCATGGGTAAACCTGGTAAAAATGTCATGGGTCACAAGGACTCGGGGTGGCAGGATGAACAGTTTCTCTGGGTTCGGGAAAGCAAGCATGTTTGTGTTGTGGGAAACATCAGTTCTTGTGAGCATTTGAGGATTATGGTTGATGCAGGTTGGAAATCCTTTGATAATGCCGGTATAGGATGGGTCGTCTTCTCGGAAATTGGGGATATTGTCTTCTCGACAAGGAGAAGTGTTAGAGTTGAGTCAGCTTTACAGGCTGAAGGTTTGGGGTTACGAGAGGTTCTTCTATGGGCCGTGAGTCGGGGGATTCGTCATTTGGAGGTTTCCTCGGATTGCCTTTCTCTTGTTTGTTTTCTTGCAGGGATTCAAAGACCACATCATCAAGTTGTGGATATCCTCAACGACATTCAAGCTCTTGCCTCTTCCTTTCATTGTATGGCTTTTAGTTTTATTCATAGATCTTTTAATAAAGTTGCTCATGGCCTCGCTTGTGAGGCTATGACTAGTTAGGTGTACCTTTCTTTACAGCCGCAAAAAAAAGTGTTTGGTAGGTTAGGACGAGTTTATAAATATATTAAATAAGAATAGAATAATAATCTCCAGTTACGGAATAGAGAAACACCGAAGCTGTAGTATGCAGGTTACTCGATCCAGTGCCAAGAGGCCACTTGATTGCGGGTCCTCGACTCGGTCGAGTGCTCATTTACTTGATCGAGTCAAATACATTACAAAAAATTCTTAACTTACAGCGCAAGTCACTCGATCGAGTAAGGAAAATTAGTAATTTTATCTAATTATGATCTAGGTAGCACGGACACTTCTCCTAACTAGCCGTCCCGTGTTCGACGCCTTGTCGGATACCAATACTCATTAGACACACGCCTAAACATGTTATACTTTAGATGAGGAATGAAATATCGAAAGAGATTGATTAGAATATGTGATTGAGTAGGAAATGAGAATTGATTATAATACATCAAATACATTACAAAATAAAATCATACGTTATTTATAATTATAAAATAAGTGTTTGTGTCCGTGTCCGTTTTAATTTGGTGTTACCTAGATTATGATTATGTAGGTGACGGATTCGTAGGGGGTCGGTTTTGATTGCGTGTGGTTGTGCTTGGAAGCTGCGAAAAGGTAAGGATAATTCCTTACTCAATTTGTGATGTTTGTTTATGATATGTTGTAATATCCAGATATTCTGGGACCTACAAATGACCCTTGGGATGCGTGAGAGGACCCTTGTCTACTCGGAAATAAAGAATGACCGTACACTAGACCAAGTAGGACCTAGACTAGACCTAGTAAGACTGCAGTGGACCGACTAGAGCTTGCAGTGGATCGAGTGACTGGCACTCGGTCGAGTAAGCAAGTACTCGACCGAGTAGGTGGTACTCGGTCGAGTAAACCGACCACTCGACCGAGTGAGACTCGCAAGACCATGTGATAACTCGTTTTAGATTCCTATCTTATCCAAACCCAAATCATTTTCCTATTTTCTTCTCCTTCACCCTAAACACTCTCTCCTCTCTCTAGAATGTTCCCCAAGCCTCTCCCATGACCTTCAAGCTTGGATTTGAAGATGAAACCTTCACCTAATTCCCGATCTACCATTGTAAGTCGATTTCCCACCTTTCCCTTTTGTCTTATTTTAACCCTAACTTTTGGGGGTTTTGTTATGGGTAATTAATTAGTAATTAATACATGTAATATGGGTAATTAAAGGGTAATAATAAGGGGATTTGTGTTGTATAATAGTATAGGATGTAATGTGATAGTTATTATGTGGTATTGTAGGATGAGACGGTTTTATGAGACGGATCTTGCTTGAATTGGGTTGCTTATGGAGTATGCTAAAAGGTAGGTTTATCCTACTCGGTTTCAATACTTGGTGTACATATTTGTGTGTGTTTCATCGTCATTACATTGTGTGAGTCGATTTATACATCATGTTGATATTTGAGGAATTGTTGTTCGTAACATATTGGGATTGAGTTTCATGATGAGTTACATAGTTGGTGTTATATTTCATTTTCCATGTGTGGTTATTGTTGTATTGTATTGGAGGTCGTTGGTAGTGATACTTGGTTGTCGAGGAGACGTAAGACGGAAGAGAGACTATCTTAGGCTTGAGTCGCCTCTTGGAGCTTCCCACTCCAAGAGGGATGTGCACATTAATGGCTTCAGTACGGAGGGACTCGTGTGGGTGAGGCACGACGTCTGGCTGGGGATCCGGTTGGCTTCCCGACCCGGTACATCTGGGCGTATCCCGATACCTATTTGTGAGGTGTGGTGTCATGGGCATTTCCCTGACACCGGTGGTTGTGGGTACGCCTGGGCGTGTCCCGATATCGGCGTGGTGATCGTATAATCGTGTTGCATTCATATCATTGGCATATTGCATATTTATCTATCATGTTGTGTCTTATATTTATTTATTAAAACTGACGTGTTGTGTGTCTGTATAATTGTCACCTATTTCCGGGGTGGCCTGTGTTGATCCATATGATATTTCCGATCATATGGGGAGCAGGTTAAATACAGGTTGTTTCGATGTCACGCGGGAGACGGGACGAGAATCGGACTTGGAGTCGAGTAGCATATATAGATAACTTAGATGGTAGACAAGTTGTATAATGTCTAGTTCTTATTTATTATTCATTTGTTCATCATTTGTAATCACTACACTTGTTATTTATTTAAGTTGTTTCTTAATTGCAACTCCGATTCACTGCCTCGGAAAACCGAGATGGTAACATCCTCCCATTACCTTGGCCGGGTAATAAGGGGGTGTTACAAAGTGGTATCAGAGCGACGATTCTGGAACCTAAACCAATGAACCAAAATGAACCTAGGTGTGTCTAATAAAATGAACCCGATATGAGTACAATAGGAGGTCGGTTTTGGATGAGTAGGCGCCCTCATATCAAAACTAGTGCCTATTGTCTTAGTTGGTCACTACGTGGGTGGTTATGAGTACGGGTAACGCTATGTAGAGTGCGGTATGATTACATGTATGTTGTAACAAGTGATACATTCTTGTAATGTGTGGTCATTTATAACATGAGATATGGTAACATATGAAAGTTGGGTGAAGAATTGCGTGCGTAACATGCTTCGGAAAGAATTGTTGTGTGTGAGTGTGCATGCAGGAGGGACGTTAGTCCTGAATCTTGGCCTATAGATATCATATGCCTGTTTGAACTTGCTAGTGCTATCATTAGAGTATGAATGAATATTGATGGATGTTGGTAAAGTAGTTACGAGTATGAAGGTAATGTATTACTGGCGGTGAGTATGATACCGTATGACCTAACTCAGGATGAGTCACCGATAGATGGTGGACTCCCGAACCTTTGTTTTTATTGCAGGGATAACAACGTTCGAATTTAATCGAGAATTGGAAGCCTAGAGGGTCACTCAAGTGAGTACGAGCCTACACTCGACCGAGTAGGGTAGCACTCGACTGAGTGGGCAATTCCAGAATCTGGAAGACTTCTGGAAAAAGTCACTCGACCGAGTACAGCCGCACTCGACCGAGTGCACTCGTTACTCGACCGAGTGGACCTGGTAGGTAGAAACCTCGTGTAAAATTTTCTTTTTGCTCACCCTTATCTTCTTCATTTCACCTCATATCTTCAACACTAAAATCTCTCTAAAAATAATTCAAAAACTCCATTGTAGTTGTTTGTTGCTTGGATTCAAGTTTTCTATTCCATTTTACTTCCTTAATTATCGCTAATTTAACAATGTGAGTGTGTTCATCCTTCTCCATTTTTTCCCCAATTCGATTTTCTTTAGATCTACATTAAATGCTCCAAGCTTTATGGATTATTTACATGTTTTTGTTTAATTCATGATAGTTATGAACCTTCTACACCATTATTGTTGTCAAAAAAAAATAATCAAATTTTTTTATGTTGAAATTTTGTCCACCATTGATGAACTCGAAAATTTGCGTTCTTGAGTCAATTGATTTCGTGCTTGTTGTTGGATTTAGTTAATCAACAAAGGCCTAACCTTTGTTGTTAGTGATAGATCTTGTCTTTCATGTGGAACTTTAATCTTAAAAACCCGTCTTAATTTTCGGATTTTAGGGTGTTCATGCCCAAATTTTGATTTTCATGTTTAATTCATACTTGAATTGTCTCCCGGTTTCTTAAATTCTTGTCAATAATGTGTTGCATTGATTTGAACCAGAAAGTTTGTCTTAAAGTTTCCCAAATTTTTGAAAATGTGGAAGTACACCGAAAATTTTAATTGTGAATGCACTCTTGAAATAATGAAGTCAAAAGTTTGGTAATTGTCTCTCCTCATTTAATTGGAATTAGACTTGGCATGACTTCACCAAGGCCTCATCTTTTTCCGGAAAACTTGTGTTTAAATTAACTTTGTTTTGATCAAATTTAAGGACGCCATGCTAGAATTTATTTCTAATTGTTGTTTATCAGTTTAAGGTGTTCGGGAAAGTTCTCATTTATTCCAAGTTACTTTGATCCTTACCTCTTTCATATGGAGTCTTATTGTGTGAACCGATCATGCGGCGTGTCGAGGCCATCAAGGACTACCGAAGCGACCGTGAAAGACGACTGAGAGCCGGTAGCACCTTCCGTGATTGATTGAAGTTCTGGAGTATCCGGGCATCTAGTTTGAGTGTGAGCCCCGGGACAACGCCTTCCTTGTTCTAGCCTTAGCCCTATGGTCCCGACAAGGTGTGTAAAATTGCATACGTAGTCGTTAAGTGTGGGAATTTGAAAGTGCTAGGAAGAGATTTGGCCTATACCAAGTCTTTGGTTGAGTGAGTTGGTTGTGCTAGGTAACCTATGTATGAAGAAGTGATGTGATCAAGGGTGGATACATAGCGGTTGTTCGGACTCATAGTTAAAGAACGGAGTTTGAAGGGCAGGTGAGAGTGACCCTTATTGAGTATAATTCGGGGATTTTGGCTAGCATATGGTTTAGTTTGGAGTTGTGGAATGATGAGGGGATAGTTAGGGTACCAAAGAGTTAAAAGGGAGTGATAACATGGGTTGTTGAAAGTGGTTGGAAGGTGCGAGATTAGACTTAGGAAATGGCATGAACCGAATAGATGGTGACAAAGGTTTACCAGACTGACATACACTAAAACGAGAGAAGAGTTGGGGACTATGCAAGATTTGTAATCCGACTTTCATAAGGAATTTGTTACGAGTTTCAGAAGAAATATTGTAAGGTGGTTGTGACATAAGATGGATGAGTTCTAGTTTTGATAACTAGTATATATAATTGTGGATTTGGTATTACCAAGCTTGGTTTTTGCGGTTATGGGATTAAGAGTGTGATATGTAATGCGTATGGGTTCAATCTTGTTGTTAAGACATTATAGGTCGCTTGTGTTATATAGTATAACCGTTTAATTTAAGCATATATATATATATATATATATATATATGCATGAAGTTGAAAGTCGTCGCGTGGGACTCCGGCCCTATGAGTGGTAGTATGAATGTTGTCTGTAAAGTTGTCTTTTAATTATTATGTGAAACATTCATGGTATGCGTCGTGACCTCGTTGTAGCGTTTACTCGAGTGGTGATGTAGTTATCATTCTTTGTGAATAATGTATTGTTAGAGTTGTGTCCATGAGATAGTATAAAGTGTTATAGGTACCAATATGACTATTGTGTCGCACTACGGTGCGGTTGTTGGTGACGGTATTGTGATATCGTCACCTGTTAAGAAGGGGGAGATGGAATAGTTGTGAAACGAATTTTGATATATCATGTTGTAACACCCCGTATTTTATAATAATATTTTATTCAGAAAGTTCATTATTAAATTAATTTTTTCGAAGTGTATTAATGTAGTTTGGAAATTTTTATATTTATTGTTTTCGTTCTCTATTTTATTATTTCCCGTTTTGATCTACTTTTGGATGGACTAAAATGTTTGGGCACGATTTGACTCTTTTTAATATAATAGCTACTTCTCTTGTATAAATTCTCCTTACGTTTTAATACGGTTTAATCTAATTTGTAATCAGAAATCCATTGTATGAGCTAATGGAGCCAAATCCCATTAGTTAATCCCCTTATAAATATAATTTAACCTAGCTAGCAACTAGGTCATTCTCTTTTCCTTCTCTCATGTAAAACCAGCGACGCCTCTCCTCTTTTCTTCTATTTGTTTTTCTTTTCTCCCTTTGACTCCATTATTTTACATCTTTTGTTCTTCCAAACTCATACACAAATTATATTTTCACGATCCTTGCTCTTACCTTTAAAACATATTAATCTCCAAATATTTTTATGAGAATTATTTGTATGGACCTTTAGACCTACGTTTTTGGGTCTCTTATTTTAATGGGTAAAGAAGAAGAGGGGTCTTTTATGGTGCTTTTATGGATTTGGATTCGGGTATTCTCTAAAGTCAATTTGGGGGATGTTGACACGTGTTGGAGACAAGGCTTGGTTGATTGTATTCTTTATGGAGGTTTTCATTAATTGATAAAAAGGTAACTATGTGTTTCTCTTTTAATTGTATCTATGCCAATTGATTTAATTAATATGATTTAATGAATGTTTTGTTTGATTGGTACATGCTTGATGATTTATTATCATGATTAATTATGTTTTCGCATGTTGGTTTATGTTCTAATGCCTTAATTGTATATCACATGTTGTTTATGCGTTATTATAGGTGTCGTGTCCGCAACTAGGGTTCACGAGTGAAACCCTAGAGGCGGCTTGATAGGCGGCCATGAACGTTTCTCAGGGTTATAACTGAAGCTAGTGTAACCTTGAAAATATGATTCAAAGTTATAGCTGAAACTAGTACAACCTTGGGTTATGACTCAAGTTATGGCTGAAACAGGTATAAACTTGGATATATGAATCAAGGTTATAGTTGAAACTCGTATAACATTAGAACGCGAGTTAAGGTTATGGCTGGAACTAACGTACCCTGAGATTATGGCTCAAGGTTATGGTTGGAACTAGTATAACCTTGAGTTTCGTGTCAAGGTTATGGCTGAGGCCAGTGTAACTTTAATTTATATATTGAAGTTATTGTCGAGGTTACTATAACCTCGCATCCAGAGTTCATGTTATGACTAAGGTTACTATAACCTTGGTTGTTCATACTTGCTTCATATGTTGTATTGTGTTCAACGTGTTATATCCTTGTGGTTCCATTTGTTATTGGCCACTCTTGTTCATGTGATAAGTAGGATAGCCAGTTATACTATCCTATGAGTTCAGTCGTGATATTGTTCACCCATGTTCGTACAGTCAGTTATACTGTGCAGTTGTTTGTTGGCTGGTTTGAATAGATGACAGTAGTATCAGTTATATACTATCGGAATGAACAAACGCTACCCTTCGGGGACTGGTGAATGGTTTATGGTCCCGGGGGGGGGAGTAACAGAGAGGCGGTCGTTATACACTCTATTCCCCGAGTGTCGTTCGGTGTATAGTTATTGCACCGAGAGTCTGGCCACGTCTTAGACATATAGGTAGTGGTTATACGCTATACATAGTACCTTGGAGGCAGTGCATTATACGCTCCACACCGATGGAGGCAGTGCGTTATACGATCCATTAGCTAGAAGCAGTGCGTTATACGCTCTAGCAGTTAGAGGCAGTGCATTATAAGCTCTAACGACGTTCACTCTATTCACTATGCTTTGATGATAACTTTGTGCCTTCTGTTGCTGTGGATCGTGTGTCACCATGTTTTCTTTGCTTTAATCCTAGCTTTGTGCCTTCTGTGTTGTGGATCGTTTGTCGCTACGGGTCTTCTAAGTGTTCAGGGTCTATTGGTTGCATATGATCTAGGTTTGCATGTTTGTATTCGTCTAAGGTTGATGAAGTTATGGTAAGTTGTGTTGGCTTTCATGAGTATAGATGATCTCACATATTTACTGGTTTTACATTTCAATTATTATTGATTGTTGGTTCTATTCAATTGTTGTAAACATGACTGGGAGAGCATCTAGTTACTCCCGACTGATTGTCGACCCTCAATTCTCAGGTTATTTAGATGTTTGCTGTCTGGATGATATCTTGCTGGGGAAGGACTGTGTGACGAGATGTATAAATGATCTAGAAGTTTATTTATGTTTTGAGAACCTTTGAATAATGTATTAGTTTAGTTTTCGGTTTTAGTATCAATCCGGACTTGGGCTAGGTGTTTCCGCCTCCTTGACCCTTTTATCAGTATTATACTCTGATATATACTTTATATTACGTTTTTCCTTTATTTTATAATCCGGGTTGCTACAATGTTATGTCAGTAGTGTGACTCGGATAACTTGTTTTATGTTGTTGTAATTGTGGCTATAAGGCCAAGAGTCGTTACATTTACTTGTTCGGGGGGGGGGTAGCAACCCTTGACACTTATTCGCAATGATGTAGTAAAATTGACCTAGTTGAAACGATTACAAGTGAGGCACGAATCTGCCCAAGTAAGAGTCGGTCGAGTGCACCCTACACTCGACCGAGTGCCTTCTGCTCGACCGAGTGCCCCATTCCATTCGATCGAGTTATCTGCTTTGACCCTTGTTTTGTCAATATTCGACCGAATATTAGTCGTATACCCTTGTCTTATGACTTATAATGGTAGATCTGTGTTTGGATGAGCATGATGACCCTATATGGGTGTTATTTTCTGAATTGTTTACGTTTGACCATATTACGTGACATTTTGCTGTTTAAAAGTAAGATTAAATTAAAATGGTTATGTGACATGAGTAATTTGATGACAAAAGGATGTGATAAGCATGCAAGATGCATTTTACTTGCCGTGGTTTTATTTCATGATGATGATGTCCATATCATGTGATGGTGATGAGTAAGATTTTATGGTAGGGTCAAGTCTCTTATCACCAACAATATATAACCCAATTTAGTGCGTAAATCGGGGTCGAACCACAAGGATGGAGGGGTTTCTACTTAGTCTAAATAGGAGTCTAGTCAAGTAAAAAACGAAAGAAAAGGAGTTGATTTAAACTACTAGATGCAACTAAACAAACGATTGAGGAAAGATGTATTCGATTGATTAAGGGCTAGGGTTTTCGGGTTTGTCTAAATGGTTTAAGGGCAAACAAGACGATTCAAGGAGTCTATGATGAGGGTTTGTCCTAGGATGAAAATCAATCTCTTGATTATCCTAAAGGTGATTACTAACTCTCATTAAGCAACACACCATTCTAAAGCATGCAACAAGACCACCACAAACTCTCATTCAATGGGGGAATTAAGCAACTATGACAAAAAGCACAAGTTCTCACTCACACAATTCATCAAACACCTTGTGTGCATGATTAAGAAAGACAAACACTTTACCAAAGACTCAAAATAATCAAACTATCATGTCCAATAATCCCATTTAGACTCCCCCTAAACCCTAGAAAGTTTACTACTCACTCATGTTCAAATTGTTCAAGCAAATAAATGGAAAAGAACAAATAACAAAAAGAGATGACATAGTAAAGATTCCAAAAATTATAAAATACAAGTTAAAATGTAAACAATTGATTAACCAAGTAAATAAGAGAAGAGATGTACCAACAAGAGTAAAGATGATTGCTTTGATTGAATAAATGAAGGAAATCCTCCAAAATCTCCCAATACAATCCCAAAAACCAAATGTAAACAATTGAAAATAACTAATACTAACTAATTTTACTAAGTGATTAACAATAATTATGGAAAGATTATTGCTTTGATTAAGGAAAGATTACAATAATTAGGGAAAGTTTTCAGATCTAGGGTTGTCTTTACAATTGATTAGGGGAGGGGTATATATAGTGTTTCATTGGATTAAAGGAAAATAAAGAAGCAAGGCCCATTATCGCGATTGTCATCCTGTGCCGGCAGACCGGCTGTCGGCTACCTCAACTGGCAACGACATCTTGGATTTTCAACGTAGAATAGACCTGCTGTATTCTCTGCCGGTGGCCCGACTGCCGGCAGAGGATACCTTTGCCTCGACTTTTCCTTCACTTCTTACATTCTTGCTGTTTCATGCCGGCTGGCCGGCTGCCGGCTAGCTATGCCGACAGCGAAGTCTTCCATTTTTAAGCTCCAAAAAATTCTTCAAAAATTCTAAGTATTGGGCAGGTGTTCCCTGCCGGTGGGCCGGCTGCCGGCCTGCCGGGAGAGAACTCCTCCTGGCTTCTTTTCCTCCTTTTTTCCTCACAGCAATGCCCCCTGCCGGTAGACCGGTTGCCGGCCTGTTGGCAGAGGACTACACTCAGCTCCTCATCTCCCTTTTCTTCATGTCAAGGCATTGAAATGCCTTCCTTGCCCCAATTTTCCAATAATCGCCTTGATTTATGCAATAGGGCACACCTAATCACAGATACGGGAATTGGGCACAAACTACAAGGAAAATCACACTAAAACCGACTCAATATGAGTCAGAATGCGTAAAAGAAGAAGAGAAATGCGGTGCAATTAAATCATATATCAAACCTCCCCACACTTGAACATTACTCGTCCTCGAGTAAGTCCAAAATCAAATGCAAAAGAGACTACTATGGTGGTCATCAAGAGTGTATGCACAATATAAGCATCACTCAACCAATCTACTAATAATACCTGAATGAGTATTAGCGCACTCAACGCCCCTTCAACTCACAATTTGACACCCATGAGGGAAGAGTGCCCTATTGCAAGGCAAGTTGGGTCTTGCTACAAAACTGCGATGCATCTATCACAAAAGCACGTATTCAAATAGTAGAATGCATCTAACAAGATGGTCCACTTTCCTCATCTAAGTGGCTGGTTTTTTAAACAACAAAACACGATCTTGGTCGGGAGTACCGTATCAGAAGTTCCAACGGAGGTGCCAACCCCCTAAGCATGGCTAAAGCAACCCTAGTGTGGCTAATACTCAAGAAACACATTCAAGAGTGGGGCAACGGGAAGTAGGCAACTAAGGCAAGTCTGCCGAGAATTACAAAACCGACACGAGATTCAACCAAAAGACCCATGACTAAGGGGACCTAGGCAACGACATCCTCACGGTTTTCACTCGTCACTCAATGAAAGAACAAGGTGATTTTCGTGATAACTAGTAACCAAAATCACTCTCCTAACTCGACTAGCGAAAACGTGCCCGCAATCTAATGTGTAAGACCGTCCTATGTCCAATGAAATGCAAACAATGGTAAAATGCACACAATATGAAACAAGGGTTGTAACGGGGCTATGGAGTAGGACAGAACGGGATTGGTGCAAGCACCGTTTGGATATGTGGAGTTCAAATCAAGAATTGCTGACACATCGTAATTAACCCATTTCTTATTGCAACATATGAGACACGTCTATGCCCTAACATAGCATGGATCACCAAAACTATGCAAAAATTGCATAAACCCAACTCAAATTGGAAAAATTCAAAATTACTCCTCTTATTTCAACAAATGGTAACGTCTACACCCTAACAAAGACTCAGTTTCCCAAGTCGTGCAAAAAATGTGTAAACCCGACTCATTTTGGAAAAACATCAAATTGCCCTTTTATTTAGCAACGACTTTTTCTACCCCTTTAAATGATGAGTAGGGGTGTTGCTTGCCTTTTTCTTTTTCTTGACAACAAACAAATGAGTACAACACAAGTAACTCATTTTTGGATTTTTCATGACTTTTTCACTTTTCTATTTTGTTTTTCATTTCTTTTTCAAAACCTCTTATTTATATATAATGCCAAAGTCACCAAACTTTTGACCCGAGTGGACATGTACACTGTCCACCATTACGACCCAAGTCACCTCCTTCGACACTGCTACAAAACCGACCAATTCTTGATCAAGGAAGGATGGTTATAGAATGTAGCTAATTCAGTGGGTTGGCCAAATGGAAAGGCTAAAGCTCAAAGGGGCGAATCAAAAAGGGAGATAATGGAAAGGACAAAACAAGGCTATTTAGCTATGTGAGGTTCATACAAACTGATTTTGCTTCATATCATGTGCAAAAAAATACAATGCAAATTCACGGTCTAAGGACGAAACGACACACTTATGCGTCTTGATGTGACACGCCTCGCGAGGAGGCCTACTCTCAAACCTAGATGAGGGCGGGGTATGAATGTACCCACCCTAGGAGGCTCTACCCTTACCTTTGAGTGGCTAAGTCGAGTCCTAGGTCTAGTCTACGGCCTAGGTGTCATAAGGTCGGTCTAAACTCATTGGTCAAGCCCGCCTCCCTCGGCTAACTAAGAGGTCACGGGTGCGAGCCACGGGGAGGGGAAAGTCACAATTGGACACATAACTCATCATGGGGGTACTTGGTTCCCTTCCTAGACCATGTTCTTCCCTAAAAACATTATTTACAAACGGATGCAAGACTTGAATTTGAAAAACACGTATATACAAGAACATATGCATGCGAAAATTGAACACAACAAGAATAGAGACATGCAACAAGTTGACTAAGCCTAACAGCACATCAACACCACAATCCAATAGTTCCCCAAAGGAACATCCAAGGCACAAAAACCCGTCCTCCTCCATATTACATAACAATATAAAAAGAGAGAGAATGGAAAAGGAGAAAGAGATAAGAACGTGTATACTAAGCGGTCTTCTAGTCTCCTTTTTGCCTCAAGTGGTCAATGCCTATGTCAATGGTTAGCCAACAAACAACATATATATACAATGCAAATGCTTTTGTAAATTTTTGAAGTTTTTTCAATTTTTATGGATTTTTTTTTTCAATTTTATCAAATTTAAAAGTATTTACAAATATAAACAAATATTCACAAAGTGGATATTTCCCTCCCCACACTTGAAATTTGCATTGTCCTCAATGGAACAAAGTATAGGGAGAGAATAGGGAAAAGAAAGGAACATGTTTTTGCATTTTTTTTTTCAATTTTTGAAAAGAAAATAACATATTTTTGGTATTTTGTTTTTTTTTTTGAAAATGAAAAAGGACATGTTTTTGGGTTTTTTAGGCCCCCCACACTTATTTATAGACATGGGAGGGCAAGAAGAGAACTAAAAGAACATGTTTTTGGATTTTTGAATATTCGAAAATAAATAACATGTTTTATGGTATTTTTAAAATGGTGGAATTTCCTCCCCACACTTATTTATTTACATATTTCCAATGGAAATAAATGTGTGGAGGAAATTCGGAAATTGAATACATGTTTTGGATTTTTGACTTTTTTCAAATTTTTAGTGGTTTTTTTTATGAGTATGCAATGCATGATCTAATCTATATGCAATATTGAAATTTCAATGTAAGCTATACTATATGAATGCAATATCTAAATGCGACAATATTTTACAAAATTAAAATCTAATGCAATCTAGATGAATGCAACTACATGCTTCTATTCTACATATTATACAACTAACTAAATGCATACGTAATTTAAATATGATTGAGAAGTTTGGATTGTAGGGAAACATACTTGACATTTGGATTGGAAAGGGAGCAAAAATAGGCCAAGTGCGAGGCCGTTTAGGACTCATTGTCCTCATCATCATCATCTTCTTCCCCGGTTCCGAATTCGGACTCCCTAAGGAAGTCGTCGGTGTTCATGGGGCCGGAGGAATCGCCGAAAGCCATGTTGGGCTCGATAAAGCCACCCGAGCCCGCCCCCGTGCCACTCCCAACCTCGGGGTTGGAGAAAATGGTGGGGGTACCTCCAAACCATTGAGCATCAAGCCCCTCCCCTTGAGAAGTAGGAGGGTGAAAGACCGGGGCGGCAAAGTAATCCGGCCGAAGGTTGATGTCGGCGTAGACAAATATCCCCTTGCTATGATACCCACCATCCGGCTCAAGGTAGTAAGAAGGGTGGAGGTGGGAAGGATGCTCGTAGTTCCTCCTTATGTAATCATCGTAGACCGGAAATTGACCCACGGAGTTGTCATAGTAGATCCGGTAAAACCTTTGTTCAATGCCCCGCCTCTCACTTGCGGGGTTTGCAAACCCAACCGCATATCGTTCATAAATGTGATCAAATTGGCGTGGAGCGGTGGCGGGGGAGGAGGAACGTGGCTAGATGAGCCCTCACCGAAGTTTCCTCCCCCATGGTTGAGGTTGGAAGGTTTGCGGTTGGAAAGAGGAGGAGGGCATGGTGTAGTTGAGGGTAGAGGGGGTCTCCCTCCGGTTGTCCCTACCATAAGTAATTGGGTGGACCGGAGGGGGTCGAGTTTCATCGGCATCCTCCTCAATCTCAAGGAGGTAGGTGGCTTTTCCAGGCTTAATCTTGAATTTAGAGGCATTGGGGATTGGCACCGAGTTTTTCTTTTGCACTTGCCAATAATCGAGCCCATCAAAAGGAATGGTTTTAATCCACTCAAGCTTTTTCGTTATCCAATCCTTGGTGATGTAGGTGTCCCCCCAGATCCACCTCAAGTTGGTCAAGTCCACCGGACGGTCAAGGCACTTGGCAATTCGGGTGATTATTCCACCCACATGGAGAGGGACTTTTTGCCCCGGCGATTTAGCAAGCTTGTTCAAGTGGAGGGCCAAATGGTGGCCCACATTAATGTCATAGGGGGTCGGAGTGGTGATCAAATAAGAGCCAAGGATTTCCAATTCCACAACTTTGAATATCCATGGCTCGTGAGTTGCAAAAATGGAGCCCCCCACAAATCGATGCCATATTCACATGGGGGCATTGTGACATGCGATTTCCAGTTTTTTGACGCCATTTCGATCATCTAACCCCGAAATGGCTTTCCACACCCTAGAAAAGTGAGCATCCTCGGGTGGCTTATAGTTTGTGGGATTTGAGAGATCGAAAGTTTGGCATAATCTTGCAAGGGACAAGGAATGGTCCCGGTTCATCAATCAGAAGTGAATTTGGGCAACCATTTGGGTTTGCCGATGCTTATCTAGGCGAAAAATACTAAGGAATTCCCAAGTACGACGGGGATAGGTTTCCTCGTACATATCATACAAGCCTTTCATTCCAACACCTTTAAACAATTCAAATGTTTCCGTGTCTAAACCCAAATTCCTCATAGCCGGTCTAAAAATGAATTTAGTCGGGGTTAAGGGGCGATTTTTGAACAATATAAACTTACCTTTTTGTTTGTGATGCAAACACCACATCCGGAAAATCGGGATCCGGGTTGGTGTTGTTCGCCGCTGCCTCGACTAGTCTTTGTTGTGCAAGTGCCAACTCCGCCCTTGTCCTCTTGTTTGCAATTGTTTTTGGAAGTTTGAAGGATGAAAAAGGAAGGAGGAGTGAAGGGTTAATGGAGGATGGACGTGTGATGGTTGATGAATGAAGGTTAGAGGGTGATTAATGGGGTTTTGATGTGGTAAGGTGGTATTGGAGAAGAGGAAGGAGGAAGAAGAGAGAAGAATTGGAAAATAATGAGGAAGAAAGGGGTTTCTAGGGTGTATTAGTTGCTGTAAGTGTGTGTCCCTGCCGGCTGGTGAACCGGCTGCCGGTCTGTCGGCAGGGAATACACCCAAAGTTATCAAAAAATTCGAAATTTCTCAGACTGATTTCAACTCACTGCCGGTGGAGGGCACCGGCTGCCGATCCACCGGCACAGAATACCCCCAATTCTCACATTCCGCTTTCAGTGTATCCCCTGCCGGTGGGCCGGCAGGGAACTCTTCTCTGTTGGTTTTCGTCCCTTTTCTCCTAAATGTGTATTCCTCTACCGGTGGGCCGGCTGCCGGCCTGCCGGTAGAGGATACTCCTCCTTCAGATTATTCGCCTTTTTAGCAAGTGTGGATCTCCCTGCCGGTGGGCCGGCTGCCGGCCTGCCGGCAGGGAATTCTCCTCAGATCATTTCCTTAAATTTTCTTCAAAAATTCTTCAGCTCGCTACCGGTGGAGGGCACCGGCTGCCGGTCCACCGGCACAGTCACACAATCTTGTTTTCAACTTGTATTCCTCTATTGACTCATCAAATCAATTCTTGACTCCTTCACTTGCCCATTTTTTCGAGTTTCCAGCTTTCAAACCGACGCCTCATGTCGGGATTTTGGGCAAGGCTAAGGGTCCCGCTATGCAATCCAAATTTGCCCTTGTTATTTTTCAACTCAAAGGAACAGTGAGGAAACATGGTGACTACCTCAAATGGTCCCGACCATCGAGACCTCAAATTTCCGGGAAATAGTTTAAAACGGGAGTTGAAAAGTAGCACTTTGTCACCCACAACGATCTCCTTTCTTGTAATTTTTGAGTCATGCCATTTCTTGGTCCTTTCCTTGTAAAGTCTTGCACTTTCCTAAGCATCCATCCTCACCTCGTCAAGTTAATTGAGTTGAAGAAACCTCTTGTTTCCCAAGGCATCTAGATCATAGTTGAGCTCCTTGAGGGCCCATCTTGCTTTGTGTTCCAACTCGAGAGGTAGGTGACAAGACTTACCATAGACCAATCAGTAAGGAGTAGTGCCGATTGGGGTCTTGTATGCGGTTCTTAGAGCCCACAACACATCATTGAGCTTAGCACTCCAATCCTTCCTAGACTTGTTCACAACCCGTTCCAATATAGCTTTGATTTGTCTATTGGAAACTTCCACTTGCCCATTGGTTTGGGGGTGGTATGCAAGAGCTACCTTATGCCGGACACCGTACTTTTTGAGGAGTGTGTAGATGGTGCGGTTGATGAAATGTGACCCACCATCATTTATAACGGCTCGGGGCACTCCAAAGTGGGGGAAAATGTAGTATTTGAAGAGCTTGGAGACGACCTTTGAGTCATTGGTAGGGGCGGAAATTGCTTCGATCCACTTGGACACATAGTCCACAGCAGCTAATATATATTAGTTGCCGAAAGAAGATGGGAATGGTCCCATGAAATCCACACCCCATACATCGAAAAGCTTAACTTCCAAAATGTTGTTCAATGGCATCTCATCTCTCCTCCCGATGTTACCTCTCCTTTGGCAAGAATCACAAGAGTGTACCATAGCATATGCATCTTTGAACAAGGAGGGCCAATAGAAGCCACAATGAAGAACCCGATCTTGGGTTCTAGATGTGGACAAGTGCCCTCCATAAGTGGTAGAATGGCAAGATTGAAGGATCGCATGACCTTCTTCTTGAGAGACACATCTCCGGTAAATCCCATCATTGCATCTTCTATAGAGGTAGGGGTCCTCCCACACATATCTCTTTTATTCATATCTCAACTTCTTCCTAGCTTGGTTATCAAATTCTTCTGGGATAAAGCTAGAACTCAAGAAATTGGCTATATCCGCATACCAAGGGGTGGAATGGGTAATAGCAAGGATAGAATCGTCGGGTAACCATTCATCAATAGGGACCCCATCGTCTTTATCCCCTCAGGACTCTTTAGTTAACCTCGATAGATGATCCGCAACAAGGTTTTCGGATCCCGGCTTGTCCTTAATCTCTAGATCTAATTCTTGAAGGAGTAGTACCCTTCTCAAAAGCCGGGGTTTAGCGTCCTTCTTCACCATCAATTGTCTCAAGGAGGTGTGGTCGGAGTAAACCACCACCTTAGACCCAACTAGGTATTGTCGAAACTTTTCAACGGCATGAACAATCGCTAACATTTCCTTCTCGGTTGTAGAATACCCTCATTGTGTTTGGTCAAGGGTCTTACTTGTATAATATATCACATGATGCTTCCTATCCACCATTTGCCCAAGGACGGTACCAACCGCAAAGTCTGAAGCATCGCACATGATCTCGAAAGGAAGGCTCCAATCCGGAGCCCGGATTATCGAGGCCGTGACCAATGCTTTCTTTAACCTATGAAAAGCTTCAAGACAAGGTTCATCAAATACAAAAAGGGCATCTTTGAGGAGTAATGAGGTCAATGACTTTGCTATCTTTGAAAAATCTTTAATGAAACGCATATAGAATCCAGCGTGGCCTAGAAAACTTCTCACTCCCTTCACATTGGAAGGAGGTGACAAGTTTGTTAGAAATCTATATCTCATTACTTTACATATTCATATATGTTACTTTTAATTTAGTCATAAAATTAAATACAAATCTTATGCATGCAAACATAAGTAAATATAGAGAAGAAATCGTTTTTGTAGATACCTCATTTCTGCACCTCCCGCAAACCACCCGGTGATGATTGGGCCGCATGTTTGATTCGCGGAACGATTTGTGACAGTTCGTAAGATTATCGTCAAGTGATTGCTCAAATATTAATGTCGACCTCTTAGTTGTCATCTACGTCCCGATACGGTCGTTTTGGCACTAATTAGAGTACATTCGGAGTCCGGGTCAAAAACCGTCTCCATTTTCTGATAACTGTTAAATCCCGAGTCGGAATGTTCTGGAATGTTCCGGATATTTCTATTCCATATTTCACAAATTTTATCTTTTGGCAAATAATATCCCGTAATATTCATATTAAATATTAAGGAAGATCGAATTATTTCCGTCCTACCATAACTCAAATGCGGAGATCTTTCTTCAGCAGGAGGAAACCTCCTGGGAATAGACGCAGCAGGTGCTGCGCCTCTTCCAAGAGACGCAGTGGCTGCTGCGCCTCTTCCCAGGCCCTTCTTTGTATGTTCCACGTATCTTTTTCATATCTTTCCGAAATTCACTTCCAAAGAGTCTCCGAAACCCTATTCCTTCACGTGATTAGTATAAATAGGAGCCTTCGTTCCTCATATTTCTCACGCGAGTGTCCGCCCTTCTCTTCTCCCTTTGCATTCTAGACTTTGTTCTTACTAATTGGCGCCTACGTGCTTGGACTTCCGACCACGTAAGCTCGGATCCTTCCGGGTACCAGCCTCTTGCATGACCGACCAATTTGACCAACTACACTCAATCAACTTAATTAATCAATCGTTTTCCTCTTACGAGGGCATTCTCTTTGCATTCGCGTCGAGCATTCACTAATCGATATCTTAGTTCATCTCGTTTCGTCAACATGTAAGTCTGAGGGTGTATAATTCTCTTTATTTATTGTATTTTACTTATCGTATCATCGTTGTAAGATTTATGTCGAAAACACCATTAAAACCGATTTCTAAAACCGTGCTTTAAAACTCGTTTTTGCGGATTTCCATGAGAGGACGTCGAGAAAAGACGCAGCAAGAATCGCGCGCCTCTTCGAAGGAGCGCGATTCTCGCTGCGCCTCTTCGTGAGGCCGCCGCAGATTCTCGCTTCTTTTCTTCTTCCTCGTCCTCTCGTAATTCGTTTTCTTTTTATTTGTTATTTGTTCGTCTGTCAATTCTTTGATATAATCGTCCGATAATTCACATGTATATTGTATCATATAATTCATCATTCATCCATATGTTTTAATCGTCATAAATCCGACTTAAATCCCAAGTAATCCAATATTTACGGGTTTTCGTCATTAAATTCAAACCCGGATTTTAGAGATTCAATTTGTTCATATTGAGCTTCTGGAATTCGTCATTGATATAGTTTAATCTGTTTACTCGCATGTTCGTCACATATTCGTTGTACATCTGTCATATTTAGCCTAATCGACTTATTTCAGCAGAGGACTCATTAATGTTTCCATCATAATTTCATGTAAATAATCCGTTTGCATCCGTCTCATCCATGTTTATCGCTTTCATGACCATCATTGACATGTAATAAAAGTATTAATCACTTTCATCCGAGTAAATAATTTAATCGATCCATAAAATTACCAATCGAACATTAACGATTTGCAGTTCCGGCTTCACAGCCAGAACTCACCCTTGGAAAGACGACAAAGAATCGGTGCGCCTCTTCCAAAGGGCGCGATCTCTGCGCTTTGTTCAGGATGATTTCTGTCCCTGAACTCCGTTTCTGCTTTGACTTAGTTTAATTCGCATACGTATAATTAACTATTATCCGTAATATCACGCTAATTCCTGTTCGTAATTTATTTGATTCTTTTAATTTTTATTCTTTTATTTCTTTTTCTCGAATTATCCGTTTTAAAGGTATTTTCGACATAAATCGCCTATCCCAATGTAATTAATGTAATTTTCATTATTGTAATTTATAATTATCGTATTTCTTTTATTGTTTGTATGTTTTCACATGTAAATCAATATTAAATCCTATTTCGACCCAATTGTATGCTAATTAATTGTCCACCGACTTAGTATTAATCTTCACATGATAGGATTAATTTATTGGATGTTGCATTGCATGCATATAGCCGACGATACATCGAGTATAGACAACTTCCCTAATCATTAGTAGAGGCCGCTATCGAGGCGGGCGGGATTAGGTGTTCGATCAAAAGAGCTTCCTAATACGTACCCTCACCCCTTACTCCAGATCTCCGTGAGCACCCGTGTTCATTGGCATCCATGAGAGTCATTCTAGACATAGAATGCTAAGGGTAACGATTGCTTAGTGTTCATGTCACTACTTTGTGTCTTGACATGACACGAGGTATTCGAACGGTTCCAATTTCCCATAAAAATTGGTGGCGACTCCTTACAAAATGCAAACGCTTGTTTTTCGACCTTCACCAAGCGCCCCCGTGGGCGGCCCGCTGTCCACAGTTTGGCGACTCCACTGGGGATATACACTTACGTGTAGCTAAGGGTGAAACTCGAACAAGGTTAGGGAATAGTTTGTACAAGACAATTGTCGGTTTTCATAACTCGGTCTTCCTAGACCGTTTAATTCGGCCTTCCTAGGCCCAACCCAACCCATTCGACCAATCGTTTCGTCTAAACGGTCCTAATTCTTATTTGGGCCTAAGGATGGATAGCGATTGACGTCATCCATACCATGATGCTTACTCTTGTTTGTATCAAGGGCCTTCACTACTTGAGGAAATGGACTAGGAATCGGCCTTACTCTTGTTGGGCACGAGCCTCTCCACAGACTTCGGGTTTGATGGTTCGGTATGACAACCTACCCTTTAAACCAAAACCCTTCTAAATGCACTCAGCATCCCGTTATAATGCCTGTATAAATGTGTAAACCCTACGTGATCACCACTTCTAAACAAAACCATGACGAATTTTCAAAAAATCAAAATCCTTATTTTCAAACAAGAATTTCGAAATAGGGCCTTTAATTAGCGCAAAATCCGGTCAAAACTCCGTCCGTTTGTCGCGTCAAAATTCGGGCCACAAGCCCATTTCAAAACCTCAGTTCGAGTCCACTCCTACAACTACACTACAGTTGACTAGGACACACATTTTCAAAGACCTTGTCTTTCTTCAAAACTCACTCAACACAAGTGGCACACACCCACTTCACGAGTCAAGACTTTTCCTCCTTTAGCAAGTGTGATAGAATGGTCGATCGTGTTTTGATTTGTCGCCGATCTCTTATCCAGTTTCCAAGATGCCCAGATCAAGTGATGAAACGAACCTCCAGCAAATTCAAGAGAGTAATGATCGAATCCTAGCCACGCTAGCCCAAATGCAAATCACTCAAGAACAAACCTATGACCGCCTTGAACTTATCGAAGGCCGTATCTTTGATGTAGAGGGAAGGTTGCCTCCCCTTAAAGGTGAAGTACTACGTTTTTCCGATGACGAGTCTAAAGATGAGAATCCTATCATAGGAACAACTGCAGCCGAGAAGAGACTCCAATACCTAGAGGAGCAATTGATGTACCTTAAGGGGGATGACATTTATAGGGAAAACAATCGCAAATATGAAGCCGTCAATTCCAAATTGCCAACTAACTTTAGCATGACGGATATCCCCAAGTTTAAAGGACATGAGAACCCTTTGAACCACATCCGCGCCTTCAAGGATTACATGTCTATCAAAGGCATCAAACCCGAGATGTTCTTAAGGATCTTTCCTTCATCTCTTGACACCATTCCGAAGCAATGGTTCTACACTTTAGATCACAAAAAGGTCGCTACTTGGGAAGACGCCGCAATCGAGTTCTTGAAACAATACGCGGATAATGCCGAGATCCAAGTCAACATGCGTACTCTAGAGGTTCTTACCCAAAATGACAAAGAAGGATTCATCGACTTCCTAAGTAGGTGGAGGAAGACTAGTACTCAACTGGTTGAACGCCCGGATGAGGCTACTCTTGTGGAAAAGTTTGTGGATAATCTCAAGCCCATATATGCCAATCATTTGAGATATCAAAACATCAAGACTTTCAAGGACTTAACCGTATTAGGGACACGAATTGAAGATGACATCCGCAAAGGACTCTTGTCCAAAACGGTAGGTCGAGGATATCAAGGGTCCACAAGTCGTTCATACGGCTCTACTAGCAAGACCGACGAAGTTAACCTTCTCGAGCCATCCAAGAAAACTACTCCACCAAGGAAATTCACAAACCTTGGGGATACGTACTCCAACGCTCTAAAAAGGTTAATGAAGCAAGGTAAACTCCAACCCATTGGACCTACTCCCGAACCCGAAAGGAAGTCCAAGTTTTGGGATGAAAATTCATCTTTGTGAATACCATAGGGGCAAAGGGCACGACACAGAAAAATGCTACAAGTTGAAACACGTGCTTCAAGATATGATTGAAGATGGTCGACTTCCAATTCCACCAGGAGGTAAGCCCAACAACACTCAGAATCCTCTTGGAGTTCTAGTGATTACAAGTGACGAATCTACCTTAGATTGCTCACACCTCATTTCTCCCACTGAAGATGAAATTCATGCAATTGAGAAAGAAAGGCTCTACTCCACTATCTCCCCTACCATTTCCGACTTCATCACATGGGCAAGGAATGTAGATAGACAAGTGTGGGAACTAGAAAACATGGTAACGACCTTGCGCAACCCCAACGCAATACCTAAAGAACGCGTACCATTGATCTTCTCTCAAAATGACACTATGCAAGAAGTAGTCACCGTGGTCGATAAACTAGTCGATCAAATCATACGACTAGAAAGTGATATCATGAGAATGAAGGAACTAGCTGCAGTCAATGGGGTTTGGGCCGATGATGATGAAGACGAATACCTCATTGAAAACTCCTTAGTCAAGGAAATAGTCCAAAATGGTGAAGACCAAGATGTGGATCACCTAACTCGTTCGGGTCGCCCATATCAAAGCACTACTCAAAACGGTCCAACCAACGTCATCACACCAAATGACAACGAAGATGACCCCACTGATCATTTGCTCAAGCAATTACAGAAAACCAAGGCTGATCTTTCAGTCTGGCAACTAGTGGCAAGCTCATTTCCACATCGCCAAGCTTTACTGCAAGCTTTGGCCAAATTGAATGTGGCACATAACTCCACTCCTGAAGATGTAGTCAACTTGGTCTTCCAAGAATCACCGAAGCTAAGTAATCCTATTACTTTCTCAGATGAAGACTTGCCACCTTTTTGCGCTAGTCACAACCTTGCTCTATACATCACTGTCATTTGTCTAAAGGAGAATGTGCCAATGACTTTGGTAGATGATGGCTCCGCGGTCAACGTCATACCCCTCAAAACGGCATACAAGCTAGGCATGAAAGAGTCGGATTGGACTCCCACCAATCAAGGTGTTCGTGCATATGACGGTACGCGACGAAAAGTGGTAGGACTTGTTAACCTAACCATAGCCACGGGGCCGATTGAACGAAAGGTTAACTTCCAAATAGTGGACATCGAAGCTTCATTCAACATACTTCTAGGAAGGCCTTGGATTCACGCTTCCAAAGCGGTAACATCCACCCTTCATCAAAAGATCAAGATCCCACTAAATGACAAAGTGGTGACGATCACTTCGTCACCCATCAAGGCAATAATCGAGAAGCAATCAAACAATCAAGTCCTTGCGGATCCCGTATACGAACTTGGGGGCTTCCAAAGTATAAACGTCATAGAAAGTGAGTTGGCACCCTTATACTATAATCCCTACTCCAATTTGGTGGTCAACCACATACTCAAATCCCAGGGATACTTCCCTGGAATGCCTTTAAACCCAATTCGGAAGAACACCTTCGCACCATACAAGGAAGGCAACTCGACAAGAATACCACTTGGACTAGGGTACAAACCCACAAAAGAAGAAGTTCTCGAAATGCTCGCTCAAGTCCAAAATCGCAAGCACGTGGGAGTCCAAATGAGGTCATATTTCCCCACTCTAAATGGGTACTTCGTGCAAGAAGGAAGTTCAGAACTCTTTCACGGATTTCCCGAACCTTGGCATTATCTTGAGAGGAAGTTAGCCGGAATCGAGATCTTTCACGATTGCTACTTCATTCCTCCCGAAACGGTTCCTACCGTCAAAACCCGTCAAGCACCTTGCTTCGATGAACAAGCTGTTAGCCTATTGTTTGGAGAAGACCGATTCATTAGGGCCGCGCAGGATGAGATCATTACTATGATACTTCAGGACGATCGCTTCAACCCCACCGCGTTGATCACAGAAATCGACACAAAGCAGCAGAAAGGATGGAGAAAATCTATCAAATGGACCAACAACCAAGGAAGACTCTTCAAGCTCACTACTGGAGAAGGAGAGATGTTCAAAGGAGAACCAGAAGACGACGAGTTCGAGTCGGAGTCGGAGTTGGAGTCAGAGTCAGAGTCTAGAGGAGTCATTAGAGAATCTACTCCTGTTGTCATCCCCACTCCCTTTGTTTCTCCTAGCTCAGCCTCGAGTAGTCACGGTAGTTCGGGAAATGCCCCAATTACTGTCCCTTTGCCGCCACTAACCATGGATCAGTTGGCTTCTTTGTTTCAACTTTACTCAAATCTTAATATGAATAAATCAGGTTCTGCTTACTCTTTGCGTTATCTTGAGTGCAATTCTGTTTACGATGATACTGAGGATGACCAAGACCCAGACTTGACCGAAATACCTCCCTACGTAGCCAAAGAAATACTACAGGAAGGGGAAGGGGGACCTGTAATAGAGGACACCGAACCCATCAATGTTGGAACCGAACTAGAACCCAAAGAACTTAGGATAGGGACTACCTTGAGCTCAACCGAAATGGCCGACTTCATAGACCTCCTAAATGAATTCAAAGACGTTTTCGCTTGGTCCTACAAAGACATGCCAGGGATCGACAGGGATATCGCCGAACATAGAACTCCGATTAAACCAGGTTTCAAACCTGTAAAACAGAAGCTTCGACGAATGAGAACAGAATGGGCTCTAAAGATTAAGGAAGATGTTGACAAGCAATTCAAAGCCGGGTTCATCAAAGTTTCCGAGTATTCTTACTGGGTAGCTAACATAGTACCCGTACCCAAAAAGGATGGGAGAATCCGTGTTTGTGTTGACTTTAGGGACTTAAACAAAGCGAGTCCAAAAGATGACTTCCCTCTACCCCACATTGACATATTGGTAGACAATACTGCAGACCACGCATTACTATCCTTCATGGATGGATATGCGGGTTATAACCAAATCAAGATGGCCATGGAAGATATGCACAAGACCGCATTCGTCACCCAATGGGGAACATATTGCTATACAGTAATGCCATTCGGATTGATCAACGCCGGAGCTACATACCAACGCACCGCAACTACACTCCTACATGACATGATGCACAAAGAAGTTGAGGTATATGTAGATGACATGATCGTCAAATCCAAGGAAAGAGAGGGACATATTGCAAACCTTCGCAAAGTCTTCGCAAGGCTACGAAAGTACAACATGAGACTCAACCCCCAGAAATGCACATTTGGGGTAACATCTGGGAAACTCCTGGGATACGTCGTTAGTCAAAGAGGTATAGAAATAGATCCTTCCAAAATCAAAGCTCTGATCGAAATGCCACAACCTCAAAAAAAAAGAAGTCGAGGATTCGGGAAAAGTACAATACATAAGTCGATTCATATCGAAACTTACAATGATTTGCGAGCCTATCTTCAAGAAACTCAAGAAAACAGACCACACCATGTGGGATGATGATTGTCAAAAGGCGTTTGACCGAATCAAGGAGATATTGGCTAAACCACCAGTGCTCATGCCGCCACAACAAGATCAACCTCTTGGTTTATATCTCACGAAGAATCGAAAGCGCCATGGGTGCTATCTTTGGCTCAAATCGTAGGAAGTGAAGAAAGAGCAATTTACTATCTAAGTAAAAAGTTCTTGGAATATGAGTGCAAATACTCGCAACTCGAAAAGACATACCTCGCTCTTGTGTGGGCAACGAAGAAGCTACGTCACTACATGCTTAGCTACTCCGTCAAAATATATTCCAAAATGGATCCAGTCAAATACCTCTTCGAGAAACCCGTCCTCAACGGACGTCTTGCAAGGTGGACTCTGATGCTCTCAGAATTCGACCTCAAATATGTGCCACTGAAAGTCATAAAAGGTCGCGACGTCGCCGAATTCTTCGCAGAAAATCCTATCAACGACGCACAAACCATAGATACTTGGTCATTTCCCGACGAGGATATACTTCAAACAGATGTAGACTCCTGGGATCTATACTTTGATGGAGCATCAAATTTAAGAGGATTCGGAATAGGAGTGTTGCTCATTTCTCCTGAAGGTGAGCATACACCGATTCTTTGTCAAACTCGACTTCGAGGTGACAAACAACGCTGCAGAGTATGAAGCTTGTCTCATTGGACTACAAGCGGCAGTAAGCTTAGGCATCAAAAACCTCCGAGTACATGGGGACTCATCGCTGATCATCAACCAAGTTACAGGATCTTGGAAAATCCGAAGTGAAAGCCTCGCACCCTATCAGGCTAGGATAGACCAAGTGGCTCAATTCTTTGATCACGTAACCTACTTACACCTACCTCGAGAGGAAAATCAATTTGCAGACGCTCTTGCGAAACTTGCATCCTTGATAAATATGCCAGATCACATGATAGACATGCCCTTGTGTATCGAACGACGGTCAGAACCGGCTTATGTCCACCAAATCACCAATGAAGAGGAAATCGCACAGGAACCCTGGTTCCAAGCAATCCTGAATTTCAAGCTTAATGGTACCTATCCACCGGATATGGACAAAAGGGGACAACGTGCTATACGCCTATTAGCTTCCCAATACATTCTGATGCAAGGAGAACTATACAAAAGAACACCTCTTGGTGTAGTCCTACGTTGCCTTGATCATTCACAGGCACGAAAGGTGATGGAAGAAGTCCACGACAGAGAATGCGGTCCCCACATGAGTGGGCCTATGATGGCAAAGAAAATCACACGTTTGGGATATTACTGGACCACAATGGAATCTGATTGCATCAAATACGTGAGACATTGCCACAATTGCCAAATCTTCGGGAATGTACAACATGTCCCTCCTTCGTTGCTATACACGATGACATCTCCTTGGCCATTTTCTGCATGGGGAATTGACATAATCGGAAAGATAACCCCAGCCGGAACAGGAGGTCACTGTTTCATTCTAGTAGCAATTGACTACTTCACCAAATGGGTAGAAGCAGCTTCCTACACTGGTCTTACGGCTAAAAATGTGGCAAAATTCATACAAAACAACATCATCTGTCGATATGGTTGCCCACATGAGATCATTAGTGATAATGGGTCACACTTCCAAGCTGAAACAGAGCAATTGCTAGCCAAATACAAGATTAAGCATCACCACTCTTCGCCCTATAGACCACAGACTAACGGCGCGGTAGAGGCGGCAAACAAGAATGTTGTCACAATTCTCAAGAAAATGACTGACAACTACAGAGATTGGCCAAGCAAGATACCTTTTGCCCTATGGGGGTACCGTACATCAGTTAGGACGCCCACTGGGGCTACTCCTTTCTATTTGACCTACGGCATGGAGGTCGTACAACCAGTCGAACTAGAAATACCATCCTTGCGTATTCTACTCGAAAGCCAAATCCCGGAGGCCGATTGGAAGAAGGATAGGTATGAAGAACTCATCCTCCTGGATGAGCGTAGGCTACGCGCCTTACATAATGTCCAAACATATCAAGCACGTATCAAACGAGCTTTCAACAAAAGGGTTAGGCCAAGAAACATCAAAGAAGGAGACTTAGTACTCAAATCGGTTAGAGCTCTTTTACCTGTCGACCCAAGAGGAAAATTCAAACCTAATTGGGCCGGACCATATCTAGTCAAATCCATACTCCCAGGGGGTGCAGTTAGAATCACAGACCTAGATGGGAATGAGTTTTCAAACCCCACAAACCTCGACCAATTGAAACGATACTATGCCTAGAATAGGACAACACACGCGCCTCGCGTAAACCCATGTGTCGCTCTTGTGGCACTAAATAAACGGCCCCTGGCCCAGCTGAAATAAGCTAAGTGTCACTATGCTCTTGCATTTTGACATATTTGTCATCCTCATATCATCAAATAAACTAAATTCGCACCTTGAGAACAAGCAAAAGCTCATGCTTAGTTTCTATGTTCATTAGAAGCTCTTGCTTCGAACAATTATTCTTTTACATTTACTCGAACTACGCGCAAGGGTTTGATTTCGCTTTTTTAAGTGAATACGTAGGCAATCCTTCACAGGATTCAACCCATTATACCTAAAATGTAAATAGAAGGACATTTGCGTTGCATTTGAAATTCGACAAGAATAATAAAAGAAAATCACAACGGTTTCATAACCATTCAACCTTTTTTTATTCCATTCGCTTTCTAATAATAATAGTACGTTACATAATAAAAATAGAATAGGCTAGGATTCTAAAAATCCCTCCTTTTTTATGACAACAATAATAATAATAATCAAATAATAAATAAGGACTCGGGCTATTCCTCCATCTTCCCCTTGCCCTTGTCACTCTTGTCATATTTCTTGTCACGGCCTCGAGCCGGGCGCTCTTGCACCACTTCAGACCTAATCACCAACGGTCTTTCTCGAGGCCTGACTCTGCCATTCTTGCCAACCACCATTTCCGCAACAGGAGTAGTCTTTGATTTCTTCGAAGGGTGAATGATCTGAAACCCGGCTTCTTCTTCGCCCTCTGTCAGATGCTTCTCCTTCTCTTTCTCTCCATCGCGCACCTTGTAGTCAACAGGCTCGCGTTTCCTCAGTCTCTCGCGCTCTTCCGGAGTTGCAGCCTTTCTCCACCTCAGATAAGAGTCCGACACCCACAAAGCATTGGCGGAGAAACTCAAGAACCACATGTTTCTTTGGGCCCATTTGATAGCCCACTCTCTTCGGCTCTCTGTAGCAAGCGCCATAGCAGTCTGCGGGACAGTATCAAGCCTAGGGATCGTCTGCTTCAACCCAACTTGCCTCATCAATCTTTCCGGAAAGATGCATACCATGAACTCCAGTCCCGGAATGCGCACGGACCTAGTGGGATCCAAAGAAGACACTCCAGTGACGGACTTGAGGTGCCACCACGGTACAACCCACCTAATCAGCGGGCCATCATCGTTCTTCAGCTTGTTCTTCCAATAATCGCAGACCCGGGTGAAGTCCACCATGTACAACCGCGTCCTCATCGCAATCATACGGGAATGATAGGAAAGTGCATGAACTGGGGGCTCGAGCAGCCGGAGCCGTTCCATAAGCCAAACCTACCAAGAGCAGGTATTAGACACCGAAAAAACGAAAAAAAAAACGAAGAAAAAAAAAAAAAAAAAAACGAAGAAAAAAAGAAAGAGAAAGAAAAAAATGATGTCTCTTACCTGCAAAATGACGGGACTCCCCAAGAGCGGCAGATCGCGGTTAGATTTCCTATTATCCAAACCCAAGATAATCTCTCCTAAGCACAAGCAAGCTGGGCTCCTGCGCAGCTCCATTTGCTCAATAAGACCCAAAAGACGGGGATCACCTCTCAAATCTTCATCAACGTGTCCTTGGAAGACATACACGTGCAGCAAACAAAAGCCAAATGCCCTCCTCCTGGCAACATGGGAAACAGTAGGGTCGGCCCTGTTAATGAATCGATCAATAAAATCCAACATTCTCACGCCTTTCGGGGTAACTAGACGATCCACCTCAAGTCTGGTCACCCAAGCAAGTCTCCGAATTTGCTCTTATACCCTTGTGAAGTGGAAGGAATGGCGGGTAAATGTTCGGGATCCCATCCACCAATAGCAGCTATATCTTCAGGAAATGGGCAAATGTCACCTCCTGGGAACGCGAAAACATGATAATTCGGGTCCCAATAGTCAAGGCAAGCATCCAAGAACGGTTTTACAATCTTAATGAGTTTCAAACTCAACAAAGACCCAAGGTTATAAGCACCCATGTCATTCTTCTCCATATTCGAGAACTCGTTGGTCCATTCCTTCAAGCGGATCTCCAAAGTATTCATGATGACAATTTTCTCTTGAAGATTTATTTTGAGAGTTTTATGTGAATAGACGAGGAAGAGACGGAAGAATTGTGTGAATTAACGCCCTGTCGACGCTTCTATTTATACTAATTCTTTGTTTCCAAAAATCCGCCTTAACGGACAAGCTTGGGAACAAAGCGCAAAGACCCCTGCGCCTCTTCAAAGGGACGCGACTCATCTGCGCCTCTTCCCGATCTCACTTCGTGATTTCGCGTTTGGATCTTTCCTAATTCTATAACGAATAATTTCCTATTCCTACGGGATTTTATTTTGGTAAACACGAGCAGTTTACCATGTTTCAAGTTTCCTATTTTCGCGGGCACGTATTTCGAGGCGACATCGACACCTTCGCCATTTCATGACACTCAAACTTTTTATTCTTAGGAAATAAATTTCATTTTTTTATTTTTTAGGAAGTAAATTTCATTTTCTTTTTGGGAAACAATTTCCTTTTGTTTTCATTTCAACATTTCATTTCTACACTTACAGATTTCTCTTTTTTCTTTTTTTTAGGGGGTAACCCTCCCTACCGTCCGGTCATTTCCGACAAAATTTTTGCAATTTTTGCATTTTTGCATTTTTTCGTGCTCTTTCGAGTCTCATTTTGCGATGGTCAAAGGCCATATGTATAAAATGTATGTTTTGCGTGATTTCTATGTAAATTTCGGCAGCATGACGGCGTAAATCGTTATCTACCAAACCTGTTCAAGAACTAACCTGCAGATACAAGCAACACAACCCAGCAGCAAAGGCACTCAGGCCGTCGTATATACACCGAATGAAACAAATGTACAAGCAAACTGGGGGGCTTGCGCCCCGAACAAAGTCCAAAAGTCCAAGCAAACTGGGGGCTTCCGCCCCAAACAAAGTCCAAAAAATGTTCAAAATCAGATGACCAAATGTACAAATCTACACAAAACTACTGCTGGGCACCCTCCAACTCAGCAACCCTCGCCGTAAGAGCAGCAATCTCGGCATCCCGAAACTCGAGCTCCCTCAACAAGCGAGCTGTCTCCTCCCGAGACTGGGTCAACTCACGCTCCAGCTCACGGCCAGCCTATAAACAGAAGTAAATTGGCTCATGTCAATCAATTCAAGCAAGATCGAAAATCAAAATAAAAAATCAAAAGAAATAAAATGAGGTTTATACCTGACGACCTCGACCACCGACGAGTGCCTCGATGGCAGTAGCTCGCAGCCGGTTGGCCACCCTCCATAATGCCACGAACCGGGACGGTGCGACCTGCATTTTCAAAAGAAATTCTCGGTAAATTGAACAAGTTCAATCAAATGTGTTCTTACACGAAGGGTATATAAGCTGGAGGCTCACCCTCCGAATCAGATGCTGCCAGTCGTCTAGGCCAGCATCCGTCACAGCTACGTCAAAGTCACGCATCTCGGAGATCGTCGTCCTCCCGGCCGCGTCGATGTACTCAAGAGTCTCGGGGTACTCTGGGGGCTCGATGCCCGCCGCCTCAACCTCCTGCAAGGACAAATAATTCTCATTAATCGACGATCTTTCGTCGTAATTCTCAAAATCAAATCAAGGAAAAGTAAAAGATACTCACCACTACTGCGGCCGACGCCAACCTCCCGTAAAGGAACGCCGAGTAGTCCTCGCCAGGGAGAAGAAGGTCGTCGCCACTGGCACCAGCCAGGTCCGCCTCCCTCTCAGCCTCAGTAGGCTCCCTGAACATCGTCCTCGGAGGATCAACAGGAACCGTCAACGCGTCCCGAGAGCACCGACGAGCCAAACGCTCGCCCAGATACCACACAGGACCCATCAACGTCCACAACAGCAGCCGACTCGGGCTCCTAGGTCGAAGGACCTCAGCGACAAAAGGAGGCGCTCCAGCGTACTCCGCCCAAGGTCTGGGCACCCACTGCGACAAGATAAGGCAAAGATCATTCCTATGATCAAGTGAAGGCAAAGGATAAGAAATATAAATGAATACGAGTGGAATACTCACATTTGCTCGGTGAAGGGCGTTCACGTCCCGCCGGTAGACATTGTGCGAAGAGCGCTTGCTCTTCGTCCGGCACATCACCCAATCCCTCACCACGGGATAGGCCTTCTCCAGCGGCTCCGTCCTCTTAGGCGCGAGACTCGGGAAGTAAGAGTACACCCATGCCTGTAAAACAGAATAATCAATGACGATCTTTCGTGATTTGATAAAGAAAGGAATTTACTTTGGTCTAAAGGAAGGTTCATACCTCCAACAGTAGTCCAGGTCCGACAGCGCCAGGAGAAGTCCCCTTCTCCATCAACTCCGGACGAACCATGGCCCTCATGAAGCGGATGAGGACCGCAAAACCAGCAAATGACCGGTCCCGGCGTCTAGGGAACTCGGTCGTCGAAAGAAAGGGAATAAGCTTCGTCGATAGCCTCTCGCCCTTGTCTCCGAGGTAAATCGAAGACAGGAACCACCAAAGCCACAGACGAGCCCTCTCGTCACCAGTACAAGGAGGAGGAGCAGTCTCCCTCCCATCGATCGTCACGGCGGCGGGGTCTTCCCCGCAAAGTAGTCTCGAACGTAGGCGGGTACCAAACCCAAGATCGCAACAGCCTTCGGCGACAAGTTCCAGCCGATCAATCTCCTCGCCTCGGCCGAATCCGCCCTCATGGCGGTCTCCGGCCATACCATCTCCTCGGTCCCACACGGCAGACCAGAAATCATGCCGTAATCCTCCAAAGTGACTCCCACCTCACCAAAAGGTAGGTGAAACGTGGAAGTCGTATCCCAGAATCGATCCAAGAAAGCGCGGACCAGGCTAAGGTTAGCCCGCAACTTCCTCTTCACGATATCCCTCCGGACCGAACCGGAGGACCAAACGCTCCACGCTCGATCATGGCCCTCTCCTCCGCCGACAATTTGCTCGTAGTGCTCCATCGTTGTCGTGTAACCCGAGAACGACCTGATGTTCCCAGCCTCCTATTATGATTTGAAACAAAGCTATCTTTAGTTTTGAATGAAATTTGAAAGAAATTTGAACTAAAAGAATGAAAAAGGACAGGTAGTGAGTAGTGAATTCCTATTTACCAGGCTCTTCACCGTCCTGTAGGACAGGTGACCCTCTGCAGCCCACACGAGGTGCCTACTCTCCCAGGTCTCGGCCCACGCAGGAGCTCCCCTCGGCTGACGACCTCCTCGCCTGACGTTGGCCCGTCTCGGGATCTCCTCCTCCTCGACAGCCTCCTCCTCGTGAAACTCAGCAGCCACCACCGTAGCGGTGAAGGCCTGCTCTAAAGCCTCCTCAACAGTACTGGCGTCTATCTCCATGGGAGTCCTCCCAGAAGTAGAATCCTCATCACCTGCAACGTTAAAGTAAATTCAGGCCGCGTCACATGATGACAAGCCTTTGTTAAGGAGTTTTCGAGCCTTCAAAGCCCTGAAAACTGCCCTTCCCATGCCATCTTTGGCCATATTCCCGCCAACCCAATCACTCATGTGATAAATTGGGTCAAGTCAAGTCCAGTTCGAAGCCTAGTTCCAGGTTCAAGTCGAAAATTCGGCAGCATTCCGCTATAACGGCAATTATGCCCTAGAAAGGTGTCCTGAAAAAGTTGTCACAAACCAAAATTTCGAGATGGTAGAAAGTTTACCCATCATCCAAGGACCCCAAATATCAAATTTCATCGCCAATGGGCAATCCTAAGGCTATTTTCGAAGCAATTTACGGTTCAGCTGTAAAACCGTCTCAAATTTCACTCAAGGGCTCAAAACTTGATGAAAATTCGAAACAAATACATGGTTATGTTCCTAACATTGCCTACTATCCGTTTCTAGCATCAATTTGGCAAGGCAAATCCATTTGGGGGAAAAGCCCTAAATTTTCGATCAAAAGGGTCGAAAACCCTAGTTTTCGCGGCTCAAAATTCAACAAATGTAGATGATTAACGCAAGATTGGAACACATACCTCGATTGGTCATGTTTAATGCAAGCTTTTGGATCAAACCTCGACGGAAATGGTGAAGATTTGAGAGAGAAATTGCAAGAATTGTGTTTCGAAATAATGAAATACAATCCTTCTGAGTTCGCGTTTTTACGCAGAAATAGCCAAATTGGGAAAAGAGCGCAGCGCGCTGCGCCTCTTCCAAGAGACGCAGCTCTTGCTGCGCCTCTTCCTTGTGTTCCCTCCATACGTATTTTCAAAAATTCGTTATAAGTTCGTTATTTGTGGGCCCATCTTTGGTGCGCCTCTTCCTTGATTTCGTTATATTCTTTTGGTCCGTTTCGATGATTTTCTTTCGTTCCGCCCGCATTTTATCCAGTAAGCGGTATTTCTGATATTGTTCAAATTCCTTTTATCCAGTAGCAGATATTTTGCAGTATTGCTCAAGATCATTATATCCAGCGCAGTAGTATTTTGCAGTACTGCTCACTCAAGATTTCTCCCACGACGATCTAGATGTTCCTAGTTGTCAAAATATTCCCAAACAAGAGTTTGTTTGAGACCGACGCAAGCGCAGATTCAACCTCAAGTTTTCCGAGTTCGCTTGAGACTAACGCAGCGGATTCCCAGCGATTTCTACCGACGTCCTGCCGCTTTCAATATTTCTTGTTTCCCCGCAGAGTTCAACCAAAGTTCCTGTGACCCTGAATGCCTTCGGACACCAAGTTATCTTCGGACCAAAGAGTTTTGCGAAGCGTCTTGATCCGCTTCACCCGGGGGTATCTCGGGTATGGTTTCTTCTTATGGCTGGTGAGCTTCCTTACGTAGTCTAATGGACTTTAAACGACCCTCCCGATAGTCGACGGACTCTAAAATGTTCCCGACGACAGGTCCTTGGTTCAGACCCCTTGAGCCGCCTCGCGTCGCCATAGTCGTCAGGTTGTAATCTTCGATTGACCTGATGGCTATACTTTGACTTTCGCCTTGTCCAAGCCTCGGTCAAAGTGGGGGCTCAGAGATACCTCATTTCGCACCTCCCGCAAACCACCCGGTGATGATTGGGCCGCATGTTTGATTCGCGGAACGATTTGTGACAGTTCGTAAGATTATCGTCAAGTGATTGCTCAAATATTAATGTCGACCTCTTAGTTGTCATCTACGTCCCGATACGGTCGTTTTGGCATTAATTAGAGTACATTCGGAGTCCGGGTCAAAAACCGTCTCCATTTTCTGATAACTGTTAAATCCCGAGTCGGAATGTTCTGGAATGTTCCGGATATTTCTATTCCATATTTCACAAATTTTATCTTTTGGCAAATAATATCCCGTAATATTCATATTAAATATTAAGGAAGATCGAATTATTTCCGTCCTACCATAACTCAAACGCGGAGATCTTTCTTCAGCAGGAGGAAACCTCCTGAGAATAGATGCAGCAGGTGCTGCGCCTCTTCCAAGAGACGCAGTGGCTGCTGCGCCTCTTCCCAGGCCCTTCTTTGCATGTTCCACGTATCTTTTTCATATCTTTCCGAGATTCACTTCCAAAGAGTCTCCGAAACCCTATTCCTTCACGTGATTAGTATAAATAGGAGCCTTCGTTCCTCATATTTCTCACGCGAGTGTCCGCCCTTCTCTTCTCCCTTTGCATTCTAGACTTTGTTCTTACTAATTGGCGCCTACGTGCTTGGACTTCCGACCACGTAAGCTCGGATCCTTCCGGGTACCAGCCTCTCCGTTGCATGACCGACCAATTTGACCAACTACACTCAATCAACTTAATTAATCAATCGTTTTCCTCTTACGAGGGCATTCTCTTTGCATTCGCGTCGACCATTCACTAATCGATATCTTAGTTCATCTCGTTTCGTCAACATGTAAGTCTGAGGGTGTATAATTCTCTTTATTTATTGTATTTTACTTATCGTATCATCGTTGTAAGATTTATGTCGAAAACACCATTAAAACTGATTTCCAAAACCGTGCTTTAAAACTCTGTTTTTGCGGATTTCCAGTAGACAGACGTCGAGAAAAAGACGCAAAGAATCGCGCGCCTCTTCGAAGGAGCGCAGTTCCTGCTGCGCCTCTTCGTGAGGCTGCCGCAGTTCCTGCTTCTTTTCTTCTTCCTCGTCCTCTATAATTCGTTTTCTTTTTATTTGTTATTTGTTCGTCTGTCAATTCTTTGATATAATCGTCACTGATAATTCACATGTATATTGTATCATATAATTCATCATTCATCCATATGTTTTAATCGTCATAAATCCGACTTAAATCCCAAGTAATCCAATATTTACGGGTTTTCGTCATTAAATTCAAACCCGGATTTTAGAGATTCAATTTGTTCATATTGAGCTTCTGGAATTCGTCATTGATATAGTTTAATCTGTTTACTCGCATGTTCGTCACATATTCGTTGTACATCTGTCATATTTAGCCTAATCGACTTATTTCAGCAGAGGACTCATTAATGTTTCCATCATAATTTCATGTAAATAATCCGTTTGCATCCGTCTCATCCATGTTTATCGCTTTCATGACCATCATTGACATGTAATAAAAGTATTAATCACTTTCATCGGAGTAAATAATTTAATCGATCCATAAAATTACCAATCGAACATTAATGATTTGCAGTTCCGGCTTCACAGCCAGAACTCACCCTTGGAACAGACGCAGCAACTGCTGCGCCTCTTCCAAAGGGCGCAGTCCTGCTGCGCCTGTTCCAGGATGAGTTCTGTCCCTGAACTCCGTTTTTGCTTTGACTTAGTTTAATTCGCATACGTATAATTAACTATTATCCGTAATATCACGCTAATTCCTGTTCGTAATTTATTTGATTCTTTTAATTTTTATTCTTTTATTTCTTTTTCTCGAATTATCCGTTTTAAAGGTATTTTCGACATAAATCGCCTATCCCAATGTAATTAATGTAATTTTCATTATTGTAATTTATAATTATCGTATTTCTTTTATTGTTTGTATGTTTTCACATGTAAATCAATATTAAATCCTATTTCGACCCAATTGTATGCTAATTAATTGTCCACCGACTTAGTATTAATCTTCACATGATAGGATTAATTTATTGGATGTTGCATTGCATGCATATAGCCGACGATACATCGAGTATAGACAACTTCCCTAATCATTAGTAGAGGCCGCTATCGAGGCGGGCGGGATTAGGTGTTCGATCAAAAGAGCTTCCTAATACGTACCCTCACCCCTTACTCCAGATCTCCGTGAGCACCCGTGTTCATTGGCATCCATGAGAGTCATTCTAGACATAGAATGCTAAGGGTAACGATTGCTTAGTGTTCATGTCACTACTTTGTGTCTTGACATGACACGAGGTATTCGAACGGTTCCAATTTCCCATAAAAATTGGTGGCGACTCCTTACAAAATGCAAACGCTTGTTTTTCGACCTTCACCAAGCGCCCCCGTGGGCGGCCCGCTGTCCACAGTTTTCTCACCATATGATTTTCGGATTAAAAGGGCAACAACAAGATCTCCTTCTTGTTAGTTCTTGAGCATTCCAAATAATGGATGAACAAAGATTCAAGTATAGAATCTCTCCCAAAAGTGAATACCCAAGGAAACTTCTCAATAACAAATATTATTATGATCTAGTAATAATATAAGTTTTACTATAAAATTGACACAAAATAAATTGTATTTTTACTCTTGAATATTTCGGTCAAGAGGGAGTATTTGTGAGGTTTATTTCTCTAGAAATTTCATAAGATGTAGAGAGACATAATTTTTACACTAGAAAAATTATGTGAAGAGGAAGTGAATAATAAAAGAAAAGCCCCCTTTGTCTTTTCTATGTGGAAACCGGTTGGAGGGGAAGGAGAGCCCAATGCATGGGCTAGTTTTTCTACCCAAGAAAAACATAGGTATGCAAGGCTATGTGAGGTAGTAATCATAGTGTTTTCCACTTAAAATAAAAACACAATATATACCTTAACCTCCCTCCATATTTCGGCACTTTCATAAAATGGATGGTCCATTTTATTTTTTTTGTCATTTGTCAATTGTGACAAATGTGACATGTTACTTGTCATGTGAAATTGTAATGTATTTTTATCATAATAAAAATCAACATACTCATAAAATATGTCATTTACCAAATCGACTAGTAATTCGTAATTACTTGTGCCAAAACGGTTTACCAAATTATAAATTACAACGTCTTGTATTTATAATAAATTATTCATTCAATTTCAATTCCAAATTGTTTCGTAAACATTAATTTTATCTAAGTAATAAAACAATTCAATTACTTAGACCGTATCTAATATAATCGAATTACAATAAGACACGTTAATTTTACTCACAAAATCATCCGTCAATTTTAAGCAATTTAATTAACTCGTATCGTCATACGATTAATTAAATAATCAATTAAGAGTATTTCCCTATAGGTATGACCTAAGGGGATCAACTGATCACCACCGTCGCACGACAGTAATGTCAAACTCTAGTCAGCCAATCATTACCGATATGTGTGGACCAGTTGACTGTAAAAAAATTACATCCCACATGTATTCTTAAAATGAGACTTATACATGTGATCATCATGATCGACAGTTGTGATCGCATTATTATCGGAGGACACATATTCCAACAATCTCCCACTTGTCCTCGACAAGTGTGCGTCACCAATTTTCTTGTCCTATTACTATCTCCCACTCAATGCAAGGTGTCTTTCAGTTCGTACTTGCAAGTGATCATATCGAGAGTGGTTTTCTCAATCTGGAGAATAACTGATTGACCGGATTTATCTACCATAGATACCTTCCGAGCGTGGCCACGCATTTCCAGTTCATTACTCCTCGAGTGGCCCTGAGTTATTGTTTTAACCCTGACAAGGGGGTGGACAATTCCTATCGCACTTATTCCCTTCGACTAGCCACAACCATCATAACCCAAAATATGCCCATTTGACCCCATTTACTGTAACACCCCCATTTATTTAAGGGCCTGAACTAGGACTCCTCAGATAAATGACGGTGTTACCATCTCGGAAACTCGAGGCAGTAGATACAAAGGAAAGAAACACAGTACTTTATTAAAATGTTTATAGTGAGATTACAACTGGAATTAAAACAAGCCTCCAAAAATATGACCAAAAGATAAAGTCTGATAAAACTACTAATAAGACTAAGGTGGGCTAGGCACTAAGTCCGTCATCCAAGCTCTCTTCCCGCCAGCTCCCATCGGTCTCGAAATACTGTCAATCTGCTCCCAATAATTGGATCATCACAGCGTACACGAATACACGTGGTCACCGCGAAGGCGAGTAGGGAAAACAATTAAACAATAAAATATGATATGCATGATCCTCCGTCACCTCCATCTCCATCTCAACTCATATCTCATATCTCATTTCTCATATCTCATAACCCGGACAACCCAGCCATACCGATCCCCGGTAGACTATATATATCGACCGTAGCCGATCGCACCGTTGAGGACACCAGGGCAAGTCCTGCAGAACCCGCCTGGGCCTTATCACAATCCACATCGTATCTCAACATCGCCACTCCTACACCATCCTCCAACTCCAATGCATATGAAATGCTCAACAGTAATAATGCAACACAATATGTATATTAATGAATGAAATCATGCCATCTACCGAATGTTGTGATAACAAACTCAACACGATCAATACAGTCAATCACCTTCCCGTATATGAATCATAACGTAAATCAACAATCACGAATCAAGTCAACACAATTCAACAACAACGATAATAGGACAAGTGTATTTCCCTACCTCAAAGTGCCAGCAATTCCAATTAAGCGGTTTAAGCAGTCCGGAAAATAAAGCAATGAATTTGATTATCGATCCTTCACGAATCCGTCACCTAAAACAATTATAATATTTATAATTACTAATTACTAAACATAGAAATCTCCCAAAGAAGAAGCTACTAAAAATAGAACTTCCTAAAATAGAAACTTTCCCGATATAGTAACTTTCCACTTTAACCAGTCCCGACTCAAAATCCATCTCTAGATATTTAAACGACTCGTGGATTAAATTAAATAAAGTAGTTGAATGACTCGGGAATAAATTAAATAACTAATATGATAAATAAAAGGTTAAACAATTATACGGTTAAGAAAACCCGAATCAAACATTTGAACAATTCAACAACCCGACTCAAAACCCGTCTTCAACATTTTGAATAACTCGGGAATTAATTTAAATAAATTAAGATTACGACCGATTAACGAATTATAACGATTAAACTAATAAAAAACCCGTTTCAAAACAAACACAACCCGTCCACAACCACCGTCCCTTCACACTCACTCACACAACCCCACGCACCACCTCACCACCGTGACAACCACCGACCAAACCCCTCTGCCTTGACCACCAACGGCCACCCCCATGGGGTCGATTGCCGCCGGCGAGTCCAACCATGGCCGCCATTTGGCCTGGTTCACCACCACGGCTCACCAAACACCCCTTGTTTTCCTTTTACCACCACCGCAACCAACAACCTTACCCCTGCCAAACCACCACGCCCTTGCTCATTGTCGCCCCACGAACACAGACAACCTAGCACCGCCTTGTCGACCTTCCCCTAGTCGACGGTGGTACCACCCCAAAGCTACCTATCTAAACCCGCACTTTGAAACCCGTGTATAAAACCCGTTCTTTGTACCCCCTGCCGCCGCCACCTCTCACCGCCACTAGCACCACCTAAAACCACCATAACCACCACCATTTCACTCGTCCCTTACCACTCTACCCATATACCCCGACAACCACCACCATAAACACCTCTAACAGACACGCACCCTCCCACAAAAAACCCGACAGAAAGAAGAAAAACAGAGGAAGTGAGTTGCGTTCTTACCTTCCCGCCACCACAACGACCACCACGACCACCCTAGGTCGTCGACAATAGTCCCTTGCTCGTCCTTGTTGCACCGTCAACAGCCACTCTCTCTCTCTCTCTCTCTCTCGAATTGCGTGAAAGATGGTGTTTGGATCTGAAGAAAGGAGGGAGGCGGGCGAGGGAGTGTGAGACGAGGGAGGCGGGTTAGGGGACTGTTAGGGTTAGGGTTAGGGCACTATTAGGGTTATGGTTTAGGGTTAAGGGTTAAATGGGCTTTAGGGTTTAATGGGCTGAACATATATTGGGCCAACTTAAATGGGTCAGCTCACAATTCGTATTTCTTATAAAACCCGTCTCAATTAACTCACGATAGCTTAACGTAATTATCGACTAACATTTAACCCGACATAATTAGTAATATAAATTGTATAATGATTAATTTATAATAATATCCATTTAATTTATTATATAAAAATACGGGGTATTACAGTCTTCCCCCTTTAAAATGAACTTCGTCCCGAAGTTCGCTCCCATACCCAAACCTCAAAATGGTATTGTATATCGTACTTACGGACGTCACGCATTTCTAACATGGTTAACACACACTTTTGACACATCAATTAAACATAATAAATACGGAATGTTACATTTCGCCCTCCTAAAAAATAAACTTCGTCCCGAAGTTTAACTAAATCTTTACTTTACCCAACTAACTATAACTAATAACTACCCGATAACACAAATGTATAACAACTAAATAATCACCGAGAACACCGTCATCTTCCATCTAAATTCCAATCTCAAACTCAAGTAACTCAATAACCATGGTCTCCTTTGGACCGCAAACGTAACTCGGCACAAAGGCCCCACAACTCATAACTCAATATCGGTGGTTTAATCACACTCTCCTTTTACACATCAACCAACAGAAGTAGGAACAAAACATATAGAACTCATTTGCATAGGTACCCTACAACGAAACATCAACTTGATCAAAACTACAATCTACAATTAAGTGCAATATAAACATTAAGATTTTACAATCCTACCCGACTAGAAACATGGTTACGTCCTCGTAACCTCTTTTCAAATTTTCATATACCTATGCAACAAAATCATTATCAACCACACGTGACAGGAAAGAATACATGATAGGAGATTGCGCATCAACATTAAGGTCGAAACAAGGTTTTATTAAGGAATTAACTGATTGTCAACACGTAACATTCATTACTAGCTCATGCGTAACTTAAAAACACAACATCAACCAAAAGAACAACAAGAAAGGAATCATGGTTTACACGGTTTCACAACTAATAAATTTGATGATCAATTATAGACTATGAACGAGCGAGATCAAAATCAACAAAACAATTTAAGAACTTCTCACATTTGTAAACATATCACAGAAATAGATCTACCACTACTATCTATCACAATCACAGGATCTTATTGACATGTCCATACAACCATTTACTCACTCACTGGTTTAGGTCACGAATTAGGTCGATGAATTTAAGCAATCAACAACATACTCATAATTCATATTTTAAATTATAAAAATTGTTTGCACGATATCAATTCTGAAAACATGTTTCCCAATAAAAGTAACTACATATGATCAATGACAACGACAACATTACTTCCATATCACACCTATGTTTCACATTTTAGCAACCATATCATTCAATTGTGTCCAGCAACTTAGTATAATTCATTTTCAGCAAAACAAGAGATATTGTATAAATAGTTTAAACATATATCTGCCATCATATACTTTGTATAACACTAGTTATGATAAAAGATTAGCAACTTGAACAACTTCTCTGATTTGCATGATTGAATAATTAGGCAACTCGTAGGCTCAATTAAATGTAACTATAATGACTTATCATTTAAACCAATGCATATCATGTGAATCATCAAAGGGTTATCTTATTATAATTGTCAACATAGTTATCATAACAATCTCTATTATAATATAATCGGTAGTAACGACTCGAGAATATAGGTATGCCAATTGTCGTGTTATATCCACTAGTTTCCTTTATATCACACCCATACATTTGCAAGACTCACTTTAGCATTTTATGACATTGTAATAACGAACATATTCAATAAGGAATAACAACACTGTTTATTATCATGTTATAGGTGTAGGTCCAACTGAAATAATTTAACGCGATGAAGGTAATAAATATAATTATGGGCACACAACTCATATGAAAGACATTAAAACTCAGATGCATCCTACATGTGTGAACATTTAGACATACTCATTACTACCATCCATGTGTAAACATTTAGACATAATTATTATAATTATTCATGCGTGGATATTAGAACAATCAATTAACTTTTAACGCCATCAACTTTACCAAGGTATGACAACATAGTTTTATATTTATATATATCCGACCATCATGCAAATATGATGAACATACTAGAGATAGTACAACATGCCAAACATACATAAAATATGCAACAACTGGATTCGTATAAAATATTTCACCCTTGATTAAGAATCAATTTAAGCTATCCAATTTTACTCACGCTATCATGCCAACAATGTTATCAACTAAGTTTTAATTTTATCACTTGTTAAGATACATAACTACTGAACATGCGTACTACTATCGTCATATAAAGCATTATAAATTCACATTACTAAGGCTCATGAATTATTCAAACAACTGCATGAAACTCAACCTAGAACGCACATTTTACAAGTCATGTTTCACGTTGTAACTTTCAAAGATCATGAATAAATAACCGTCCGATTAAAACTTGATTCATATTATTTTTATAAAACACGGAGAGTTAAAACACAGGGGAAAAAGAATTAGGTACAAAACACAAAAATTTCATTTTTAAGGAATTTTACAACTCAGTTGGTCCAAACAAACATGTGACAAAGACAATTGGTCCAAGACTTGGGTCGGTTTGCAAAACCTACCGTTTAATATAAAGACATCAAGAATTTTCGTGGTTTGTTAATTTGAAAACATATGCGAAACTTCTGATCGATGGAGTTGGAGTTATGCAAAAATTATTAACACAATTTAAATGAGGATTTTTACAAAATCGTTGGTCAAAACATCACTGCGCAGGAACTTCCTGACCACAGCCCACTAAAATATTTATTACTCCTAATCCGTATATCATATAAGCATGAAACCAACGCCAAATGAACACTAACTCACGAGGCTATCTCTCATAAAATTTTCATCCCTAGGCAATAAACAGAAAAGAAATGGCAGTAAGATCAAGTCGAGAGTAAAATCATACAACGTGTTTCAGCACTAGGTCATTCATTTTCTACGTTTCAAACTCTTACAACCATACTATCGATACTAACTCATCCTAACTTAAATCTCACACTATACTTTTGCAAACATCTATTCCGTAGAATCCCTTCGCATCTCGATCCACTCCTTACATCTAAATCACGATTGCTATGACTAAAACATGCAATTCAACAGTGTTTCTAATTACTATCACAATACTATACTAGCATGGCTTCGAGATCACATAACCGCATATTACTAGGCATAATAGTACAATCAACACATCATTCAACATCCAACTAGGTAACTATCATTGACTCGCAATTATTTTCATACTCACGGCTACCACAACACTTCATTGATTATTAACTTGAACTCGAAAATTTTATCTCTCATTTCTACAACATCATATGCTCACGTCATCATTCATACAAAATACTTACCGTAGCGTTGTCCGCCAGAATGGTTAGAATATATGGGTCGCAAGGTATACATCACTCGGTTATGCAATAATCAATGTATCAATCAGTTAACACTTAGGCAACGATATTGGAATTTCATGTTCAACCTCAAGCAACTTTGCTACCCTTTCTCTCATATACACTCAGGGTTTCGGGTCAAAGCGAGAGGGGCTGGTTCGGTGTGAGGGGGCCCCTAACTCATACCTTACCTTAGTGTGCTCCTAACAGTTCTATCCCGGGGTTCATTTTATTTAGACTCTTCCTATGTTCATTGGGTTCATTGGTTTAGGCCTGAGGATCGTTCGCTCTGATACCACTTTGTAACACCCCCATTTATTTAAGGGCCTGAACTAGGACTCCTCAGATAAATGACGGTGTTACCATCTCGGAAACCCGAGGCAGTAGATACAAAGGAAAGAAACACAGTACTTTATTAAAATGTTTATAGTGAGATTACAACTGGAATTAAAACAAGCCTCCAAAAATATGACCAAAAGATAAAGTCTGATAAAACTACTAATAAGACTAAGGTGGGCTAGGCACTAAGTCCGTCATCCAAGCTCTCTTCCCGGCCAGCTCCCATCGGTCTCGAAATACTGTCAATCTGCTCCCCAATAATTGGATCATCACGGGCGTACACGAATACACGGGGGTCGCCGCGAAGCTGAGTAGGGAAAACAATTAAACAATAAAATATGATATGCATGATCCTCCGTCACCTCCATCTCCATCTCAACTCATATCTCATATCTCATTTCTCATATCTCATAACCCGGACAACCCAGCCATACCGATCCCCGGTAGACTATATATATCGACCGTAGCCGATCGCATTACTCGCGGTGAGGACACAGGGCAAGTCTGCAGAACCCCCTGGGCCTTATCACAATCCACATCGTATCTCAACATCGCCACTCCTACACCATCCTCCAACTCCAATGCATATGAAATGCTCAACAGTAATAATGCAACACAATATGTATATTAATGAATGAAATCATGCCATCTACCGAATGTTGTGATAACAAACTCAACACGATCAATACAGTCAATCACCTTCCCGTATATGAATCATAACGTAAATCAACAATCACGAATCAAGTCAACACAATTCAACAACAACGATAATAGGACAAGTGTATTTCCCTACCTCAAAGTGCCAGCAATTCCAATTAAGCGAGTTTAAGCGTCAGGAAAATAAAGCAATGAATTGATTATCGATCCTTCACGAATCCGTCACCTAAAACAATTATAATATTTATAATTACTAATTACTAAACATAGAAATCTCCCAAAGAAGAAGCTACTAAAAATAGAACTTCCTAAAATAGAAACTTTCCCGATATAGTAACTTTCCACTTTAACCAGTCCCGACTCAAAATCCATCTCTAGATATTTAAACGACTCGTGGATTAAATTAAATAAAGTAGTTTAATGACTCGGGAATAAAATAAATAACTAATATGATAAATAAAAGGTTAAACAATTATACGGTTAAGAAAACCCGAATCAAACATTTGAACAATTCAACAACCCGACTCAAAACCCGTCTTCAACATTTTGAATAACTCGGGAATTAATTTAAATAAATTAAGATTACGACCGATTAACGAATTATAACGATTAAACTAATAAAAAACCCGTTTCAAAACAAACACAACCCGTCCACAACCACCGTCCCTTCACACTCACTCACACAACCCCACGCACCACCTCACCACCGTGACAACCACCTGACCAAACCCCCACTCTGCCCCAGCCACCAACGGCCACCCCCACTGGGGTCGACTACCGCCGGCGAGTCCAACCATGGCCGCCATTTGGCCTGGTTCACCACCACGGCTCACCAAACACCCCCTGTTTTCCTTTTACCACCACCGCAACCAACAACCTTACCCCTGCCAAACCACCACGCCCTTGCTCGCCGTCAGCCCACGAACACAGACAACCTAGCACCGCCTTGTCGACCTTCCCCTAGTCGACGGTGGCACCACCCCAAAGCTACCTATCTAAACCCGCCTGAAACCCGTGTATAAAACCCGTTCTTTGTACCCCCGTCGCCGCCACCTCTCACCGCCACTAGCACCACCTAAAACCACCATAACCACAACCATTTCACTCGTCCCTTACCACTCTACCCATATACCCCGACAACCACCACCGAAACACCTCTAATCGACACGCACCCTCCCACAAAAACCCGACGAAAGAAGAAAAACAGAGGAAGTGAGTTGCGTTCTTACCTTCCTGCCACCACAACAGCCACCACGGCCACCCTAGGTCGTCGACAATAGTCCCTTGCTCGTCCTTGCTGCACCGTCAACAACCACTCTCTCTCTCTCTCTCTCTCGAATTGCGTGAAAGATGGTGTTTGGATCTGAAGAAAGGAGGGAGGCGGCTGAGGGAGTGTGAGACGAGGGAGGCGGGTTAGGGGACTGTTAGGGTTAGGGTTAGGGCACTATTAGGGTTATGGTTTAGGGTTAAGGGTTAAATGGGCTTTAGGGTTTAATGGGCTGAACATATATTGGGCCAACTTAAATGGGTCAGCTCACAATTCGTATTTCTTATAAACCCGTCTCAATTAACTCACGATAGCTTAACGTAATTATCGACTAACATTTAACCCGACATAATTAGTAATATAAATTGTATAATGATTAATTTATAATAATATCCATTTAATTTATTATATAAAAATACGGGGTATTACATTTACGAAGGTCGTAGTAACACAAATCAAAGTTAATCTGAAACTGTGCCACCTTAGGCGAACAATCTTTAGTCAAAAGAATCGACTCATTAGAATACTATAGTAGCTCTCGCCACGACCAGGCTATATAAATTTGCCAGAACTCTATAAGCGGTCATAAGGCCCGACAAAATGTTCCTAACAGTTTGCCTATGTGATCGACTAGTCATCTCACATGAATCTATGGCACTTGAACTTGCCATCAATCGCATCACACTCTTGTCACTTTGAGACGTCACCTCATACAAGTGACTATAGGCGAATACTATGTTAATCCGTGTTCACTTTAACGAGGTTCAATTGTCTCTACAACCCGTTTGGATATAACAAAGTATAAAAGGAGTTTTCAGATTTAAAAAACTCGAACGATAAATGTGATTATCATATGAGTAGTCAATACTTGATTACTACTTCATATTCTATAATCCAGCTTGATCTTGAATGTAGTTGTTCATCTCAATTTAATTGAAATGACATGACTCATCATGTTAAGCCTATGAGAAGGCTTTGGTTAGTAGGTTTTATCAACTTCTTGTACCTTACTCAACCTTACTACATACTCGTTTTCCTTTGTAATGTATACATTTGCATTATAAAAACTTTCTGAGTACGTGTCGAGATCCAATCAAGACACAGGCTTTCATGCCTTAAAATAGCTCCCACTATTTTCACAGTGTGCGGGACTCATCCCTCTTGCACATCCCATGATTGCAAGTGTACTCAATTTCCGTTGTAAATATTTCTCATTGTTCTTTATTGCCTAGAACGATTCTAGACAATCTATTTCTTAAATAACATAGCCATAATGGTATCTTAACCATCCTAATGTGTTTTGATTATGGTTTTGTCGGAAACCATGCGCAATCTCAATTGTCAATTGTCACTTGTGTAACACCCTTACACAAAATTGCATCAAAAATACTTTGCATTACATCCTTAATGCTTCTGCAAGCACTTAAGGGTAATCTTTATGGCTTACTTGGTAATGAATACTTAAATTAGATTTGAAACAATTCATCATACTCAAAGTATATGAAGTGTTATACATAATTTCCTATTTAATTGATTCGGCAGCGGAAGCAAATGGAATCAATCAAATATGTTCAACTTGATTGAACTAGTCATGAATCTTATATACATAAGACTTCTTATTTGACGCTAATATCATGTGGATTTATCTACATAAATCTGGATATTAAAGATGTGTTATATTACTCCAAAAGTCTTAAATCATTCCTAATGATCAATATGTCATCCACATATAAGACTAATTAAAATTTCCGTAACTCCCACTAAATTTCATGTATAAACACAACTTCTCGACTTATCGGGAAAATTTTTATACCATGATCAAATCATTGATTCCAACTCATTGATGTCCTACTCAAGACCCTCTCCTAAGTTTCACATTATCTTAGGATTGCAAGAATCTACAAAACTCAAGACATGTATTGAATACATTCCTTCTAATTGAAGAAGTGGGTTTTAGATTCACTTGCGATATGTATATCATCATAATGAAACACAATCCTTAAGAAGATCCAAATAGACTTAAGTATTTCAACTTGTGCAAAACCCTTGCCACCAATCAAGCTTTGATATCTAACTTTATTAGTGCAAAACCCTTTGTCACTAATCAAGCCTTTTATTTCGGATTTTCACGGCTCTAAGCCTTGTATTGAGTTGTGACTTAAACACTCTCATGTAAGTCATATGTTCATTACTTTCCAGAAGTAATCAACTTGAATCAAACAATTTCTTTGTAAGCTCTTTACTTTCTTAAAAGTAATATGAATTCATCATCTTCAACAAGTGACGACTTTAACCTCCTAGGTTTTGAAGAAACAACGTCTTACACAAAACGTCTCATGTAGCCAAGAAAAACTAGTTTCATGCGACATAACATTCTTACATAACATTCTTTGTGGCTCTTGAATAATTTCTCCCACTCTGTCTTCTAGAAATAAACTTGTATTTTAGAAAGACAGCTTCACGAGCCACAAACCCGTTGTACTCGTAATAATTGTAAGGGAAAAATGAGCAGTTGTTTTCTATGTAAGCTTACAAACATGGTACCCTACCATTTCATATCTCATATGATTCGTTTTAGATTTAGTGGAAAAATAATTTAGACAAAATGATAAAGTCCCCAAAAGAATAAAGTAACTCAAAATAACTTGATTGAAGTTCAAACCATATCGAATAGCGTTTGATTTCTTTATCCAACCACACATTATCCCATAATGTGTGCTAAGAGAGATTAATTTGTGATACTATATCACATTTCATTTGGCTTGAATCAAGGACTTCACTTGATAATCCCATCACGACTAAATCGTGATTCCTTGAACTCTTTGAACTTCTTCAAAGATTTCTCTATTTAGCTTATTAAGTGAACACATTAGCGTCAACTTAAATCGTTGGTAAAAGAAAATGATCAACCTATTTTGGATCAATAATTTACAACCTCGATCTCCTTTTCAACCAAAAGGCACGAGACATCTTGCTTTGAATACAGGATACGCATATACCATAAGATCTAATGGTTTCAAGAGTACTCGATAACTCTTTGCGTTCATCATTCCAGAATCTAAGGTTTAATCTTGGGTTACCAATTTGAGTCTTGCATCATCTACATGATATATCATTCTAGTTTGGTTTAGAATATATTCACTTTGATAATGAGCTAGCCATACATCAAATCGTGGTGTATAGGGTCACAAAAGTGAAACCTCCTTTGTATCTTAACAAGTTTATATTCTTATTTAGAGTTTATGCACTTAATAATCACAATTAAGTACAACTCTAAACCCAAAACTAGATTGAGTACACAATGACTCTACCTCTCAACATCATTATTGCTAGTCCTCATATTCTAATCATCCTATGTATCAAGTACAATGATGAAAACCACCACCGGTTTCTAATATTGACAAAGTAGTACTAGCAAAATTTATGTCAATCAAATAAACATTTATAGACGAAGGTCCGATTAGATGTCCCACAACTAACTTGTTGATTCTTCAATAATTTGGGGTAGTTTCCTTTCTAGCGTCCAACAATTAAGACAATGGAAACTTTATCGGTCGGGATTGATAGGTTTAGTATTGTTATTCTCAATAACGTTACTTTTAACATTACCTTGTATCAATTCCATTCTAATTTTACTTCTTTAAAACCTTATTCTTTTCTTAACGGTTTAAGAGAATGCTCCCACTCATTTCAATGAGTCTTTGCTTTGAGAAGCAAAATTATATTCATGAAGACTACTCTTCATTCGTTTGTTTAGTCTTAAAACTTTCATTGAAGTGGTTGCGGTATTTTGGTCTATTACGATTTTCGACAAATCTAATTACCAAAACAATTTATCGCTCCAAGGTACTTAATTCAATTAAGTATATGAAAAACAATCCATTGTAAGTAGACGTGTTAGTCAAGAATCAAAAACCTGTTTGATAATGAATAACTTTAATCTATACTCTTTACAAGAGATCCTTAGCAATGGTTCATTTGAGGTTTTAGAAGCAAATTTATATTTGTCTTTAGTTACGATGTTTTAATGGAGATTTGAATCAAAAAAAAAAAAAATCGAAATGATATCGTATATGAAATGTGGTAAGGAAATAGAACAATATGATAACGGAATAGTGGAAAACTTAACATTTATCGTTTTATTAATACTTGTAAATAACAAGTAAAGCATTTACATAGTGACCTCTACCCAACTATGATAAATGATTCCGAGATCCAAATTCATATTAACTTGGGCACGGGGTAGCCGATGAAACCCTTATCAATATAACTCCGTGGATTAACTCTTTAATCGATTCTACTTTTAGAACTCTCGGTCGATAAAATTACATTAACATTTATCTTTAGCCCAAAACACATCCGACAAGGGCACGGGTAGCCGATGAAATTCTTATCAATTACTTTTGTTGAGTTCAACCCAAATTTCGAATAAATGTGTCCATGATCCAAATTCACATTAACTTGGGCACGAGGTAGCCGATGAAACCCTCATCAACATGAATTCGGTGGATAGACATTTATCACCCACTTCCCCTACGTAACAAGGTTTGTACCCCGGGGTGGCCGAATGCATTCCCTCGCGAAATAGGTTTTCATGGTTTCTACATTTTGGTAAGGCTAAGTCTCAATTGTTTGTTTTAGCGAGAGGTCATGTCAATTTATTATCTATCATGTTTTAAGTGAACTAAAGCGGTGAACTACCATAATTGTAATTGACACGATCGATAAACTCGATAAAAAAAAAGGATAATGCATGTTTTAGTTATGGCGATTTAGCGATGCATGCGACATATAAATAAAATGCAAAGCATAAATTAAATCCTAGTATGGCCTTCCTAAAATAGAAAATCTAATTAACTATTACATATTCGGAAACCAACTCCATTGGTCCCTAGAACTTTGGTTGAGGCACACATCTTGAGGTAACACCGTCTTTAATGGATTTCCTTTTCGAGTGACACCGTCTTCAAGGATCTCCGGAATAATTAAATTACATAACAAATTACATAATTTCCTATTATACATTTGTAATTAAAATAAAAATAAATCTATTAAATTAAAAAACGGTGATACGAGATCACAATAAATTACAACCGAGTCGATATTCCCATACATTTCGGGTAATACCAATTAAAAACTAAGGCCATACTAAGTAAAATTACATAATTCAAAAATTACATAAAATAAAATTATGACAATCATAAATAAAATGCAGCATTATAATATGTATGAACATGCCCAATTTTATGCTAAATCGCCTTTAAGGAGCCAATGTCGTATATTAAACGGTTTTTACGGATTTGCGTGATTCAACCTTTTAAAATCACAATAAATTACATAAAAACATATTTATGCACAAGTTAATTACCCTAAACAACTTAGGACTCAAAATTAGTCTCCACTAACTTATGACAATAATTAACTTTTATTTCTTAAAATTTGTTCATTAAAGGACTCAAAATTACAATAAAATGCCATAAACTCCAAATAAATCATAAAAATTTCAAATAAATTCAAAATTTGAAATTTAAACTCATGAACATTCTGGAAAACTACCATGACACTCATAATGTTCAAAAACTTAGGTTAAAATTTCGAAAAGTTATCGAAAAAACAATGTTGCGGTTTATCGGATTTATCAATAATAATCATAAAAACATGAGAAAAATTATATTTATCAACTTTTCAATTTTAGATCTGAAATAGGTAATAAAATGCAACATGTGACGTTTTTCCTTAGTCATGAAGTATGTTTTAGCAATTATTCACTAATTAAAGTCACTATTTATGCTATTTTTCATCAAAAATTCATAAATCATGCATAAAGACTTCATTATAGCCTATTATTTTACACACATCTTGTAAAATTGCATGTGACAACATACCAAATTTCTATGACCAGATTCGAAATATTTCTCATATTAACCTATTTTCATTTAAATTCGATTTTTATCATGAAAAATCCATATTTCGAGCATAAAAACTCCAAAAATTTTACAAATTTACAGGTCATCTAAAGATAATATATGTGAAAATATATCCAAAAACCACTGGAAAATTCGAAGTTTAGCTAATTTTAGTCCGAAAATGTTATTTTTTTATCATAAAATCACATTTTTAATGCCATTATTATATAAAATGAACAATAAAAATCCATAAATTAACCAAAATATCCTAAATACATTTTAGGATCAGAAACTTTAACATGCATAATTTATTTCGTGATATATCATAATAACACAAATTTACAAGTTTTATATGTTAATCGTATAACTCGGAAAAACTATAACCGATTTGCATGCAAGCAACCTAAGGCTCTTGATACCGCTTGTCCTTAATCTCTAGATCGAATTCTTGAAGGAGTAGTACCCATCTCAAAAGTCGGGGTTTAGCGTCCTTCTTCACCATCAATTGTCTCAAGGAGGTGTGGTCGGAGTAAACCACCACCTTAGACCCAACTAGGTATTGTCGAAACTTTTCAACGGCATGAACAATCGCTAACATTTCCTTCTCGGTTGTAGAATACCCGCATTGTGTTTGGTCAAGGGTCTTACTTGTATAATATATCACATGATGCTTCCTATCCACCATTTGCCCAAGGACCGTACCAACCACAAAGTCTGAAGCATCGCACATGATCTCGAAAGGAAGGCTCCAATCCGGAGCCCGGATTCTCGGGGTCGTGACCAATGCTTTCTTTAACCTATGAAAAGCTTCAAGACAAGGTTCATCAAATACAAAAAGGGCATCTTTGAGGAGTAATGAGGTCAATGACTTTGCTATCTTTGAAAAATCTTTAATGAAACACATATAGAATCCGGCGTGGCCTAGAAAACTTCTCACTCCCTTCACATTGGAAGGAGGTGACAAGTTTGTTAGAAATCTATATCTCATTACTTTACATATTCATATATGTTACTTTTAATTTAGTCATAAAATTAAATACAAATCTTATGCATGCAAACATAAGTAAATATAGAGAAGAAATCGTTTTCTCACCATATGATTTTCGGATTAAAAGGGCTCCAACAAGATCTCCTTCTTGTTAGTTCTTGAGCATTCCAAATAATGGATGAACAAAGATTCAAGTATAGAATCTCTCCCAAAAGTGAATACCCAAGGAAACTTCTCAATAACAAATATTATTATGATCTAGTAATAATATAAGTTTTACTATAAAATTGACACAAAATAAATTGTATTTTTACTCTTGAATATTTCGGTCAAGAGGGAGTATTTGTGAGGTTTATTTCTCTAGAAATTTCATAAGATGTAGAGAGACATAATTTTTACACTAGAAAAATTATGTGAAGAGGAAGTGAATAATAAAAGAAAAGCCCCCTTTGTCTTTTCTATGTGGAAACCGGTTGGAGGGGAAGGAGAGCCCAATGCATGGGCTAGTTTTTCTACCCAAGAAAAACATAGGTATGCAAGGCTATGTGAGGTAGTAATCATAGTGTTTTCCACTTAAAATAAAAACACAATATATACCTTAACCTCCCTCCATATTTCGGCACTTTCATAAAATGGATGGTCCATTTTATTTTTTTTGTCATTTGTCAATTGTGACAAATGTGACATGTTACTTGTCATGTGAAATTGTAATGTATTTTTATCATATTAAAAATCAACATACTCATAAAATATGTCATTTACAAAATCGACTAGTAATTCGTAATTACTTGTGCCAAAACGGTTTACCAAATTATAAATTACAACGTCTTGTATTTATAATAAATTATTCATTCAATTTCAATTCCAAATTGTTTCGTAAACATTAATTTTATCTAAGTAATAAAACAATTCAATTACTTAGACCGTATCTAATATAATCGAATTACAATAAGACACGTTAATTTTACTCACAAAATCATCCGTCAATTTTAAGCAATTTAATTAACTCGTATCGGCATATGATTAATTAAATAATCAATTAAGAGTATTTCCCTATAGGTATGACCTAAGGGGATCAACTGATCACCACCGTCGCACGACAGTAATGTCAAACTCTAGTCAGCCAATCATTACCGATATGTGTGGACCAGTTGACTGTAAAAAAATTACATCCCACATGTATTCTTAAAATGAGACTTAAACATGTGATCATCATGATCGACAGTTGTGATCGCATTATTGTCGGAGGACACATATTCCAACAAAGTTTTCTATAACGGTAACTTTAGCACCATCGACCTCAATACCCCTTCTAAAGACAACGTGGCCGAGTACAACCCCTTCCTCTACCATAAAATGGCATTTTTCCCAATTTAGGACGAGGTTGTGCTCCTCACATCTCTTCAACACATTAGTCGAATTGTCAAGACCATGATCAAACGAGTCCCCATGGACACTAAAGTCGTCCATGAAAACTTCCATGCTTTTCTCTAGAAAGTCCGAAAAGATTGCCATCATGCACCTTTGAAAGATGCCGGGCGCATTGCAAAGCCCAAATGGCATCCTACGATAAGCATAGTCCCCTATGGGACAAGTGAAGGTAGTCTTTTCTTGGTCCTCTGGGTGAATGGGGATTTGGAAGAACCCGGAGTAGCCATCTAAGAAGCAATAATATGCATGTCCCGCGAGCCTCTCAAGCATTTGGTCTATAAAGGGAATCAGGAAATGGTCTTTAAGGGTGGCGGCATTAAGTTTCCTATAGTCAATACACATCCGCCATCCCGTCACCGGTCTAGTAGGTAGGGTGTTCCCATCTTCTTGTTCAACCATTTGCACCCCCCCTTCTTTGGTACCACATGAACCGGACTTACCCATTTACTATCAGTTAATTGATAGATAATACCGGCCTCAAGTAATTTCAACACTTTATTTTTAACTACCTCGGCCATTTTAGGGTTTATCCTCCTAAGACCATCTACCTTGGGTAGAATCCCCTCTCCAAGACAATTCTATGCATGCACAAACTCGGGCTTAAGCCCTTGATGTCATCTATGCTATACCCAAGTGAGCCTCTATGAGTTCTCAAGGTTTGCAAAAGTAACTTTTCTTGTGACTCACTTAGGTTAGCATTTATGATCACCGGGTAAGCCTCCCCCTCATCAAGAAAAGCATACTTGAGTGAGGTAGGTAAGGGTTTGAGTTGTACCTTTGGAGGGAGAAAACCCTCCACTTTCTTCAAAAGTTCTTCATCAACTTCATGATCTTCCTTCATAGCCTCATCATGCAAGGAGATTTGAAAAACCTCTTCCATTTCCACTTCTTCTCGGTCTACTTCATGCACTACCTCATCAATCAACTCAATAGTGCTCAACCTTTCTATTCTTGGTCCTTTCATCAAATTTAGGAGGTTAAATTCGACATTGTTGCCCTCAATTTGGAAGGTTAGCCGCTCATTCTTCACATCAATAAGTACTCCTCCGGTAGCCAAAAATGGCCTACCTAGGATGATGGGGGTATGGCTATCCTCCGGAATATCAAGGACAACAAAATCGGCGGGGATTAAAAGCTTTCTGACTTTGACGGGTACGTCTTCAAGCACCCCCATAGGGCGCTGAAGTGAACATTATTTGCGCACATTTAGTCTCCTAATTAAACCTATTTTGCATACTTTTATAACATTCCATGACCATTTTATCCATCAAATGCTTTCTATTTTGCTTTCCTAGTGCATTTTATATGTTTTATAGGAAAGAAGATATTAAGGCAAGAATTCCCGTCTTTCATGCATATTTGGAAGCTTGTTGACGATATTTGATGGACTAAGTATGAAGAGGAGGCAAGAATGATGACCAAGGAAGAAGAAATAAAGAGTATATAGAGGCATCTTAGGCTTAAAAGCAAAAAGAAAGGGAATAGCAGCTCAACCCGCGCGGGTCAAGCCTATCTGGAGCAGGATACTGATGAACCCGCTCGGGTCAGTTTCAACCCGCTCGGGTTGAAGCTCTGGATGCTCGTTTTCAACTCGGGATGAGCGTATTGCTGGACAAGAAGTTTTTCCTTGCTACGTGAACCATGATCCGCGCATATTTTTCAAAGACTAGCTAAAAGGAGACCGGCATCTTTTCTGAGAGGAGCGATTCCCTACCCAACATTTAGCATTGTTATTTACTATTTTACCCTTGCTTAACCTAATGATGCTCTATTATATATACCCCATTTGTAATAATCAAACCATCAAGTTTTCATTAGATTAAATCAATCCTTCTTTAGATTAGGTTAAGCTTTCATTAGAAGTAGATTAGAATAGATTACTCTTTAATCTTTCCACAAATCACACATTAATCTTTCCTTTAATTATTGTTCAAGTTTATTATTGAGTAATTCAAGTTTATTATTGGGTAATTAGAAGATCATTTGGGTTTATTGGGAGATTGACAACCTTCCATCAATCATCAAGTACTTCTATTATTCTTTGCATTATTATTTTGGAATCTCCATAGGTATAATTCTCTTAATCCTTGTTTTAATTATTGTTAATCTTTCTTACTTGTTCATCATGTTTTGCCTTGTTAATATGATTGACAACCTTATTAGCATGTCAAACTTGATAATGAGTGAGTAGTCTCTTAGCTAGGATTAATGGGTAATTAGGGAAACCAACATGAGGATTGATTCATGCTTAATCTAATATGTTCACATAATTAATTTGCTTGCTTGTTGTGATGTCAACCTATGCACATGTTATGTTTGATGAAATGCTAAGCCTATGAATCCTTGCATTTACAACCATCTCTTATCTATTCAACTTGACTTGTAAGACATAAACCAACTCGAGTCTTGTTAGACCATACATAGAAGTGATTAGGAGGAAAGTAAGTCGACTTGTAGGTGTTGTACAATCTAATCGATTCGGCTCCGGGACCCAACTCTTCCTAAGAACCGTAAGACATAAACCAACTCGGTTCCTTTACAACAATAATTGTTTGCTTATAATTGAGAACATGTTTGTATGATCAACTCCCATGATTTCCTTATGAACCTATGATATCCTAGCATTTTTAGTCATTTGTTTACATCTTTCCTCTTGTTGCTTGTTTATTGCTTTTATTAGTTTAAAATCATCTACCCATTATAATTGTGACAACCCCAAGCACAACCATAATTAGATTGAATAATTTGAGTAACCATCGTCCCATGGATCGACCACGACTTACCGCTAACTAGTTGTTTGTTGAGTATTATAAATGTGTTTGATTAGGAGACCCGACGATAATCTACCCATCAAAATGGCGCCGTTGCCGGGGACGGTGTTGTTTATTTGAATTGTTCTTTTGTCTAGTTTTAGTTGTGCTTCTTCTTGAGGAATTTTGGTTCCTTGGGAATTTATTTTTTGTACTTGTTCTATTTCATATGTTTATCATGTCTACATTCACTTTTTGGCAACATGAAAATGAGTCTTTTGATAAGTACATTGCTAGATTTGAAGTTTATATGACTCATGCTTGGCATCATGGTTTTACTCTTTCAAATTATGAAGCATGTTGTGTTGTTTATGATGGCATGAACCTTGAAACCCGCAACTTGGCATTTCACTTGAGTGGTGGTAGGATATGTGAGATGAGTTGTGAGGAATTTTGGGAATTTGTTGAGTTTATGACCATTCATTGTCTCAAGCAAACTATACATGACGTATTTGAAAGTGCCAAGGAAGGTATAGAAGCGATAAAAACCACATTTCAAAAATTCATTGAGGAAAACTATGATGAAAGTGAGATTTGTGAGGATGAGAAACCTTCCTATAACCTTGATTCAACCTAATATGCCCACAAAATTACCCCACCTTGGGAAGATGGAGTGCTAGATGAGGAGAGTGATGATGAGGAGGAGTACATTCTTGATTGTGAAACTAATGCTTGTATGCCGTCATCCTACTCTTCTTGTTTTTCAATGAACTCAATCTCCATGAAATTTGATGATTATGGGCAAAGTGAGAATGATATGGATGTGAGCTTGAGTGAAAACTCACCCTTTGAGGATGACATATTTGAGGGAGACAATTGTGTTGAACTTGGTGAGCCTTTTACAACAACCCCTTTGATAATGGACCTTGTTGGGATGAGGAATATGATGAGGACATTTGGGAACCCCAAATAGACACCCTTAAAATCACCTTAGATGATAATGAGAGTACTTGCATTGAATGTGGTAATTTTGACTATTTGGAGGATGAGTTGAGTGAATTGCCAACCAACTACCCATTTAATGTTCCTTCCATCCATCATTTCTCTTATGATTTTTGTCATAATGTTCTTGACATGCTTGTTCGGTGTTACTTGGGCATTATTTCATTGCATAATCTTGTGTTGTTATCCATGCTTATTTATTTCTCACTCCGAGGAATTTGACCGACTTCTACGTGCTTTGAGTGCTAGTGATAATCTTCCATGAAATTGTTTATTGATAATCCTTGGTTTGATGGAGTTCCTTAATAACCATTAATTTGTATATATTCATTTAGTATAGTTTTGCATTCATTTAATAAATTGCATGAGAGATGAAAGGGAGGGATCTCATATTTTAATTAAGCTTTTGAAGGAAATTAATGAAAATGATAAGATGAAAAATGTAAAGAAATGAAGAAAATGGAGAATTTGGGCTTGTGAGTAAGTTTGTTATCAAGAGAAAGGTGTTGGGTCGAAGTTTCAAAAAATATGCTCATCCCGTGCTCAATCCGAGCGGGTTGAAGGACAAGAAAAGAAAGAAAAGTTCCTGCCCAAGAATCTGCGCAGATTCTGAAGAAAACGCGCGTCCTAGCTCTGAACCCGAACGGGTTCATCTCAACCCAAGCGGGTCCACTACCAACCCGAGTGGGACATTTTCAACCCGAGCGGGTTGACCCTAAAATTCATCTTTTTCTCTCATTTGGCTCGTGTCATGGCTATATATGCTTCCTATCTACCATCTTCATCTCCTACAATGATTGTAAGAACCCTTTTCTTTCCCTATTCCTCATGTATAGTTGCATTTATGTATTTGCCTCATGATTAAACCCCTTTCTTCCTACATTAGAAATAGTGTTTAAAATCGGGTTGGGGAGGTTAAACCATGAAGCAACATACATATATCATATAGTTTAGGCTTGCATTTGTATTATATTTCATATTGCATTTACATTAGTTAGTTCATTTAGTATAATTTGCATTGTAATATATCTCACATGTCTCATGTAGTTAGTTGCATTCATACATAGTCACTAATGACCCAACCTCATTTCTTCTACACTAGAAATAATGTTTAAATCGGTTTGGGGAGGTTTGATCATAAGTGACCATAGTTTACTAGAAATCATGCATTATATAGTATAGTTTAGATTGCATTCATTTGTTATATATGTCATATAAAATTGCATTTAGTTAGAGCATGCATTCATTCATATCATATCATTGCATTTGTACTTTATTTCAAAAAATCAAAAAAATTCAAAAACATGTATTTCCTTTTTATTCCTACTCCTACATGTACATTGAGGACAATGTCCAAAATAAAGTGTGGGATGGGAATTTATATTCCAAAATGAATAAAAATTGAAAAATTTCGAAAAATCACAAAAATATGTCTTTTAATTTCATAAAAACAAAACCCATAAAAATTTGAAAAATTGAAAAAATTCAAAAACATGTTCATTTCCTTTGTAGTGTAGTCTTGTATATATTGTGTTTGTTCATCCTTGTTCACATTGATTGACTACGCCACATCCGAGACATGAGGATATTGAAGACCGCATGGTATGATCTTTCCAATCTCCTTTTTCGTCTTTATGTTAATGACTATGTGGCTTTATTTTGATTGATGCGGTAAAAACAATGTGAATTTAGGATTGCATTTAGGTTATTTGGCATACTAGTCGGTAGAATCATATGCATTAGGATATATAAATGTTTGTCGCATCATGGCATGTAGTTTCCATGTTAGAAATTTTGTTTGAAACCGTCTATTTTGGAAGCTTGACAAGTGTATATAGGCCCTAGTAGATGCTTTTTTCTTCTTAAGACTTTGCTTGTTAGAATACTTGTAAAACACCCTAGGATGTGTCATGCTAGTATCCTTTGACCCATGGATTAAGGCCTAGTCAAGAGTACCTTGTGGTGTGATAACTCCTTGGCTACCGTTTATTCCAAGGTGACCCTTGAAACCATGCAACCATCATTCATCCATGTTCTACCATATTTTTGTCATCAAAGGGAATGGGCACAAAAAGAAATTGTTCAAAAATTTGAGTTCAAGAAATGAAAAGAAAAGAAAAGAAAAAGTTTGCAAAGTGCATAAAAAGAAAAGAGGAGTAACAAAAATGAAAACTCCTAAGCTTCAAATATAAGGCACCCTCGTTACTAATTGAGGTGACTTTGAAAATGTTCAAAAGATAATGCAAAAGTTGAAAGTTGTCAAGTATTGAAATCCAAACATCAAAAGAAAGGGCAAAAAGAAAGTGTTCTCAAATGTTATATGCCACAAGAAATGTGGGATTTATCTGTATGCATCCCCTTAATTTTAAGGATTATAACGAAATTTATAATGAAACTAGTCATAAAATAAATTGCATAAACAAAATCGTAAAGGATTAAGAAATAACCTTCGGTCCTAGCAAAAACGGCCTATGAACAATATCAAAGTTGATATTTGCCTATCAGTTGCATCCAAGACGATATGAGATATTCCCTTAACTTGTTGCTAGAATCGATCCCTCAATTTCTGTAAATTAATTAGGGTTTTCGGTTTTGTGTTGAGATGAGAGGCAAGAATTAGGTTAGAAAAATTAGGTTAGAATAATCTCTCTTTTCTCTCCCTATAAACCGTGTATGAGGGAAGATTAGGGTAGATTTTTTTCTTCTAATTTTCGGCCCAAATACCGAAATAATAAGGAGTTTTAATTCCTTATTTTCGGTTTTGGCAACTACCGAAAATGAGGATAAAAATTCTTATTTTTTCGGTTATTCCAGAAAATGTATAAAATGTGTATAATTATAAATCGTCATTTATTTTATTCCGCATTAATAAGTCTACACACAACAGCTTGCAGTCGATATATTAATGCCGGTCTATAATTAATAATTATGACAATATTGTATAATATATACGATATCTAGCTAATTAAATATAATCGATTACATTTAATTACGAATTAACATATTAATTCGTCCAAGCTAACATTATATACATTAATTAAATATAACTTATTATATTCAATTTAAGAATTGACAGTTAATTCGTCTCAACTAATATTATTTAATCGGCATTAAATAATCGTCTCATCAACACATTGACTAACTGTTTAGTCATATAAGGCATCAATGTGATTACATTTCCATAACCACATCTCTCAAACACATCCTTTAGGTGTGACCTTTAGGGACCAGTTGATCACCACCATCTGCATGATAATAACGTCAAACTTTCTAGCAAGCCAACCGTTATTAGGTAATCGTTAGTCAACTGATTAAATACGAAGTATACCCTTGTGAACCTGTAAGAGATTTACAAATGTTATCACACTAATTTGTGGAGGACACAAGCTCCAACTAACTCCCACTTGTCCTCACAAGTGTATGTGCGATAACCGATTCTCATATCCTAAAATTTCTCCCACTCAATGTAAAACAATTTGCAAAATCCGTATTCACAAAGGTCGTATTTTACAAGTGATCTGTATCAAGAGTGGTTTCCCCGACTAGAGAGTAACTTAACTGATAAAAGAATCATCATTCGAGCATGGCCATGCATTTAAGTTACAACTCCTCGAGTGGCCGTGAGAAATAACTATACCTGATAAGGGTTGGTTATTTTCCTCAACTCGAATCCTGCAGATGTAAGCACAGTATGAAATGACCCAGAAAAAATCTACTTAGCCTCCAGTTACGGCAACCGTGAGAAAGAAACCAAAGTCACCCAAAAACTGCCTTAATCTCAAGACACAGTCGATAATCAAAAGAATCGACTCTAGGGGTATCGTTATAATCTCGCATCTGTGATCGATCAGTCAACCGTTTGACTTATGGCTCGTTGAACCCACCATCAATCGACTGCACAATATAATAGCCAGAGTTATCAGCTCATATGGGCGATTACGGACCAAAACAAAATATAATGTAATTCAGTTCACTTTGTGGCGTTCAATGTTGTCAGTACAATCCACATGAAAAACAAAATATTATATAAAAGCGATGAAGTTATAAATAGTATATGAAAAGATAATGTATCAAATCTATAATCATCTACTACAACTCAGGAACACGTTTAATTCCCATGGAAATAACGTGCCCTACATGCTTATCATAATTCAACGGTTTAGTGAGAGGATCCGCGATGTTATCATCCGTCGCAATCTTGTCAATCACTATCTCCTCTTGCTCCACGTAATCACGGATCAGGTGAGCTTTCCGATGTACATGTCTAGATTTGTTGCTAGACTTTGGCTCCTTAGCCTGGAACATGGCACCTCTATTGTCACAATAGATGGTGATCGGGTCATTCGAACTAGGAACTATCGTAAGTCCTTGTAAGAATTGACGCATCCATATAGCTTCCTTAGCTGCTTCTGAAGGGCCATAGTACTCGGATTCAGTAGTAGAATCTGCTACAACACTCTGTTTGGAACTCTTACAGCTGACCGCATCACCATTGAGAGTAAAGACGAACCCGGACTGAGATTTTGAGTCATATCGATCCGTTTGGAAGCTAGCATCTGCGTCACCGATAGCGCATAACTTATTATCTCCTCCATAAGTCAATACCCAATCCTTAGTCCTCCATAGGTACTTGAGGATGTTTTTAACAGCTATTCAGTGTGTTTCACCTGGAGTCTTTTGGTACCGAATCGTCATACTCAATGCATATGACACGTCTGTACGTGTGCATATCATGGCATACATGATCGATCCTATTGCCGATGCATAAAGAACACGACTCATGCGCTCAATCCCTTTAGGCGTCGTGGGTGACTGAGACTTGCTCAACTGCATCCCAGACGTCATTGGAAGGTTCCCCTTCTTGGAGTTGGTCATGCTGAACCTCTCAAGAATCTTATCCAAATAAGACTCATGACTTAGTGATAACGTCCGTCGTGATCTATCTCGGTAGATACGGATTCCCAAAATGCGTTGTGCCTCACCCAGATCTTTCATCTGGAAATGGTTCTTCAACCATTCTTTAACTGAAGATAGGAGAGGAATGTCATTCCCAATCAAGAGTATGTCATCGACATACAATATCAAGAATACAATCTTGCTCCCACTCGACTTGATATACAAGCATGGTTCCTCGACCGATCGAGTTAAACCATACTCTTTTATCACCTGGTCGAAACGATGATTCCAACTCCGAGAAGCTTGCTTAAGTCCATAAATGGAACGCTTAAGCTTGCATACTTTCTTAGGATGTTCAGGATCTATGAAACCTTCGGGTTGCACCATGTACAACTCTTTCTCCAAATAACCGTTTAAGAAGGCGGTTTTCACATCATTTGCCAAATTTCAGTCATGAAATACGGCAATCGCTAAGATAATCCGAATGGAACGTAGCATGACTACAGGTGAAAAAATCTCATCTTAATGCAATCCGTGCACTTGAGTTAAACCTTTTGCCACTAGTCGTGCCTTATAGGAATCTGGATGCGCGTCTACAGAATGCTTTATTTTGTAAAGCCATTTGCACTGTAGAGGTTTTACCTTATTAGGTAAATCAACAAGATCCCACACGTCATTCTCATACATGGAGTCCATCTCGGTTTGCATGGCTTCGAGCCATAGCTTTGAGTCGGAACAGGCCATTGCACCTTTATAGGTAGCGGGTTCATTACTCTCTAGGAGTAAAACGTCATTCTCCTCGACCATACCAATATATCTGTCTGGAGGATGAGAGACTCTACCCGACCTCCTAGGTTCCTCAGGAATATTAACCGTATCATCAGTTGGAGGAACTACTTCCTCCATCTGTTCCTCGGTTGTTGGTTCTTGAATCTCCGACAGCTCGAAGGTTTTATTACTTGTCTTATTCTCGAGAAATTCTCTCTAAGAACGTCGCACTAGCCGCAACAAAAACTCGATGTTCGGTAGGGGAATAGAATTAATGACCAAATGTTCCTTTTGGATAACCTATAAAGTATGTCTTGACCGATCGCGGGCCAAGCTTATCCTCGTGTCTCCACTTGACATAAGACTCGCAGCCCCAAACCAGAATAAAGGACAGGTTAGGGACCGTTCCCTTCCACATCATATGGAGTCTTGTCGACAGATTTAGTCGGACTTCGGTTAAGTATAAGAGCAGCTGACAAAAGAGCAAAACCCCATAATGAATCAGGCACTACCGTGTGACTCATCATGGATCGAACCATATCAAGTAAGGTTCGATTTCTCCGTTCGGACACACCATTTACTTGAGGTGTTCCAGGTGGAGTTAACTGCAAAACGATTCCACAGTCTTTAAGGTGTTGATCAAACTCATTTGAAAGATATTTGCCACCCCGATCTGAACGAAGTGCTTTAACCTTTCTACCCAGTTGGTTTTCAACCCTGTTATGGTATTCCTTGAATTTCTCAAAGGACTCACTTTTATGCTTCATTAAGTAGACATATCCATATCTACTTAAATCGTCCGTGAAAGTGATAAAATATCTATAGCCATCTCTAGCGGTAATTGACATAGGTCCACAAACATCTGTATGTATGAGTCCTAATAGGTCACTAGCGCGCATTCCAACACCTTTGAAGGAAATTCGAGTCATTTTGCCAATGAGACATGATTCACACGTGCCATATGTAGAAAATTCGAATGCGGGAATGGTCCCATTATCGACGAGGTTCTTTACGCGTTTCTCATTTATGTGTCCCATTCGACAATGCCATAGATGGGTTTGATCTTTGTCACCAACCTTTAATTTCTTATTATTCACGTGTAATACTTCCGTGGTTTGATCTAAGATTTAAATTCCAATCATGGAAACCGCTTTGCCATAAATCATTTCATTGAAAGAGAAAATACAGCTATTATCCTTTATTAAAAATGAAAATCCGTCTTTATCAAGTACGGAAACTGAAATAATGTTCTTAGACAAACTGGGTACATAGTAACAATTATTTAAAAATAACTCAAAACCACTAGGGAGTTGGATTACATATGTTCCCTTAGAGACAACAGCAACTCTGGCTCCATTCCCGACTCGCAGGTCCACATCACCCTTTCCGAGAGGTGTGATGTTTCTTAGGGCCTGCAAATGATTACACAGATGAGAACCACAACCAGTATCAAGTACCCAAGTTCCGAAACTTGCATGGTTAATCTCAATCATATGAATATAAGATGACATACCAACAGGAACGACGCGGCCTGCTTTGATGTCCTCACGGTAGACGGGACAGTTCCTCCTCCAATGTCCAGTCTTGTGATAATGGTGGCACTCAATGTTACCGCCCTTGCTCTTTGCCTTGCCCTGTGAGCCACTAGTCTCACCGGGCCCACTCTTACCGTTTCCTGGCTTCTTGAATTTTGGCTTACCTACAGTTAGGTCACCTGGAGCTTTGCCCTTACCTTTACCCTTGTTGGAAATCGTGAGAAAATCCTGCTTCATGCTCCCACTCAATTTCATATCCTTCTCGTTCTGTACGAGAAGGGAGTGTACCTCATGAGGACTCTTTTTCAAGTCATTCATGTAGTAGTTCGCCCTGAAAAGAGCAAAACCATCGTGAAGAGAATGAAGCATTCGGTCAATGACAATGCTCTCACTGATTTTGCAATCAAGTGCCTCCAACTTCTCGACATTCTCAATCATGTTAAGAATGTGTGGGCTAACCGGTTGGCCCTTTTGGAGTTTCGCATCAAAGAAGCGACAGGTATGCTCATAAGTAACGATCCTCGGCGCTTTTGAGAACTCGTTAGTGAGCGTGGTGAAAATCTTGTTCGCACCTTGGGCAATGAAGCGTCTCTGCAAAATGGTTTCCATTGCAAAGATGAGTACGTTCTTTATCGCACCCGCTTCCATAACGAAATCACTATAAGCAAGTGACTCGTTAACTCCCGCATTGGGGGCTGGATTGACCGGTATTGGCTCAGTTAAGTACTTGAGCTTACCGTCAGCAATGGCAGCATTCCGTAGTGCTGCCTCCCAGTCCGCAAAGTTGGACCCATCATTCTTCAGTCGCGTGTACTGATTCATGTTGTCCATAAAAACTTTCATCCAGGACTCGCGTCCAAGTGTGGCACTAGGCATTGGGATTTCGTTATTTCCAGCCATTTGTTGTAACAGTAATGTAAACGTGTTCTACACTGCGAAAAGAAGAATAAATAATAAGCATGTGCATCGATTTTAATTTAAGTCTAATGATCTAATGTCATAACGCGAAGACTCGTGCATTTATACAATTGACCTTCCTCAAGAATGATATAAATGATCCCAAGACTCAATTATCTGTAAATTGATAAACCAACCTTTTGGCTAATTCTACTGTTAGAATTCTTGGTCGATAAATTTCTGTAAATTCTATCTTTAGTCCATCATAATCACGAGAAACTCTTCGGACTATAATGTTGAGATAAACTAAGTCAACACAAACTACTTACCCAACATAGAAGGGGTCATATTATGCCTACCAACGAAGAAGGGATTCATAGTTGTTTGCCCTTATAAAGACTAATCTCAATTTCCGTTTTAGAGGAAGTTCCCATCAACTTTTATTTAATTCATTTTAAGTGAACTAATATCTAGCATGCGTGAATGAATAAACTAAGGTGATGGCTTAATAAACGTGTGACATCTGTATGTCTATGAAAACTAACATACAACCTATATGTGTCAATTTTCATGCATTTTAGTAGGTGGTTGGGTTTTAGGCGGAATATGACGCATTAACTAGCATGTGAATGAAAAGCAATAAGAACGGTAAAACGTAAAACAAAATAAAGTCCTAGTGTGGCCTATCATATCAAAATGAACATAAATACAACTTTGGAATCCATCCATGGACCCGAGAAGCTTGTCTTGATGTTCCATCTTGATCCATGTAGCGGGAGTGAGCTCCAATTTCCATCTTTAGTCTTCTTTGAAAATTACAATAAATAAATTACATAATAAACCTATTTATTACATTCTAATTTCAAAACCCAAAAACTAAAGAAAAATAAAGGAGATTCGAGATCTCAAATTACATTAAAAATATGTTCCCAGCATTACGAAACATAATTTAACTAAGGCCACACTAAGTATTACAAATTACAACCGATTGCAAAAATACGTAAATTAAACCATTCAAACAATTCATTCAACGAAATAAAATGCATCAACTAAAAAAAATTAAACATACAAGACATAATTCTTTATTATGTAGATTAATTTTATCCAAACCACCTATTTAAATTATCAAATTAAGTGACAATTCCTCAATTAATCACATTAATTTCAATCTTAATTCATATTAAACTTGTAATATGAATTTAATCCATCAATATTTTAAACTGCTTTAAAATAATTAGGTATCTTTATATATGAACCTTTTCACTATAAATAATCATACATTAAAATGTATAATTATAATTATTGGCCAAAATCAACAATTTTTTTTTTTTTTTTATAAATGTTCTCGGCAAAACCCAAAAAAACAAAACAGCCTTTTTTTTTTCTTTCTTCACAGTTTTTCTGTAAAAACAGATAATTTTTTTTTTTTTTTTTTTTTTTTTTTTTTTTTTTTATATAATCTGCCCACTGTGAACAGTAACCGAAACAATTTTTTTTTTTTTCACGGCTCAAATTAAAACAAGAACCCTAATGCCTCTTTTATGTCTCTTTTGCGGCAAAAATGGCCTAAAACAAAAATTCGATGACGAAAATCGTTTATAGTTGCTATTAGAACATGATTAGAAAATGAATTAATAAAACATGATTAATCGTATATGCCAAAAACTATATAGCAAAAACAAAATTTTATATCATCGACATGACGATTCCATTTACAATTTAACTTAATCTTCATTAAATCAAAAACTACCAATTTATCATATGTTTATTTTAACTGATTAAACAACAATATGAAAAATCGAAATGGAAGTAATCATCAAAAACAAGAGCAAAATCTCGGCAGAAAAAAAAAAAACAAATCGGCAAATTTTTTTTTGTTTTTTTTTTTAAACCGAAACCCTAATTTTTTTTTCGAAACCCCAATATTGTTTACATCCAATTTTTATGAAAATCATCAAAATAAAATTCGTGGCCTTGGCTCTGATAACACTTGTGGGATTTATCTGTATGCATCCCCTTAATTTTAAGGATTATAACGAAATTTATAATGATGAAACTAGTCATAAAATAAATTGCATAAACAAAATCGTAAAGGATTAAGAAATAACCTTCGGTCCTAGCAAAAACGGCCTAAGAACAATATCAAAGTTGATATTCGCCTATCAGTTGCACCCAAGACGATATAAGATATGCCCTTAACTTGTTGCTAGAATCGATCCCTCAATTTCTGTAAATTAATTAGGGTTTTTGGTTTTGTGTTGAGATGAGAGGCAAGAATTAGGTTAGAAAAATTAGGTTAGAATAATCTCTCTTTTCTCTCCCTATAAACCGTTTATGAGGGAAGATTAGGGTAGATTTTTTTTCTTCTAATTTTCGGCCCAAATACCGAAATAATAAGGAGTTTTAATTCCTTATTTTCGGTTTTGGCAACTACCGAAAATGAGGATAAAAATCCTTATTTTTTCGGTTATTCCAAAAAATGTATAAAATGTGTATAATTATAAATCGTCATTTATTTTATTCCGCATTAATAAGTCTACACACAACAGCTTGCAGTCGATATATTAATGTCGGTCTATAATTAATAATTATGACAATATTGTATAATATATACGATATCTAGCTAATTAAATATAACCGATTACATTTAATTACAAATTAACATATTTATTCGTCCAAGCTAACATTATATACATTAATTAAATATAACTTATTACATTCAATTTACGAATTGACAGTTAATTCGTCTCAACTAATATTATTTAATCGGCATTAAATAATCGTCTCATCAACACATTGACTAACTGTTTAGTCATATAAGGCATCAATGTGATTACATTTCCATAACCACATCTCTCAAACACATCCTTTAGGTGTGACCTTTAGGGACCAGTTGATCAGCGCCATCTGTTTGATAATAACGTCAAACTTTCTAGCAAGCCAACCGTTATTAGGTAATCGTTAATCAACTGATTAAATACGAAGTATACCCTTGTGAACCTGTAAGAGATTTACAAATGTTATAACACTAATTTGTGGAGGACACAAGCTCCAACAAGAAATTGGGGGGAAAACAACAAAAAAAGCAAACACCTAAATGAAACTCAAATCTTATTGATCCCTTTATCCATTGTATCCATTTTTGTGCATGGTAGAGAGGGGACGACCCTTCTTCTTGTCTAGGCAAGAAGGGGAATTCCGCGATCCTCCAGTGTTTCTAACGCCATAGGGAGTCTATTCTTGACAAAAGCATTTAACGATTAAGGACAAAGGTACCCTAGCTTGACACAACTTGGAGGTGATTTATTGGTATCCTTCTAGGCTTAGTAGGTTGAAGAAATTGCATCTATGAAGGAGTGTGTACCCTTGAATTGCTTCCCTTGAAGATAATTTCCGCCACTTAGATGAGGAAAGTGGCTATTCTTTTGTAGATGTATCCATTACTTGATTTTGTGTGCTTTAATGATTGGATGTGTCGCCATTTTGGCAAGACCCACCTTGCCTTGCAAGAAGGCATCCTACCTCATGGATGTCTTGTTGTGAGTTGAAGGGGCGGAGTGAGACCCGCTAATTGTCTCATATCGGTTATATTATTAGGATAGTTTAAATAAAGGTCTAGTTTTTGTCACCTCTTTACTCGGGACGAGTAAAGGTTCGGTTTGGGGATATTTGATGTGAACATTATTTGCGCACATTTAGTCTCCTAATTAAACCTATTTTTCATACTTTTATAACATTTCATGACCATTTTATCCGTCAAATGCTTTCTATTTTGCTTTCTAGTGCATTTTATATGTTTTATAGGAGAAGAGATAATAAGGCGGAAATTCCCGTCTTTCATGCATATTTAGAAGCTTGTTAACGATATTTGATGGACTAAGTATGAAGAGGAGGCAAGAATGATGACCAAGGAAGAAGAAATAAAGAGTATATAGAGGCATCTTAGGCTTAAAACCAAAAAGAAAGGGAATAGCAGCTCAACCCGCGCGGGTCAAGCCTATCTGGAGCAGGATACTGATGAACCCGCTCGGGTCAATTTCAACCCGCTCGGGTTGAAGCTCTAGATGCTCGTTTTCAGCTCGGGATGAGCGTATTGCTGGACAGGAAGTTTTTCCTTGCTACGTGAACCATGATCCGCGCATATTTTTCAAAGACTAGATAAAAGGAGACCGGCATCGTTTCTGAGAGGAGCGATTCCCTACCCAACATTTAGCATTGTTATTTACTATTTTACCCTTGCTTAACCTAATGATGCTCTATTATATATACCCCATTTGTAATAATCATACCATCAAGTTTTCATTAGATTAAATCAATCCTTCTTTAGATTAGGTTAAACTTTCATTAGGAGTAGATTAGAATAGATTACTCTTTAATCTTTCCACAAATCACACATTAATCTTTCCTTTAATTATTGTTCAAGTTTATTATTGAGTAATTCAAGTTTATTATTGGGTAATTAGAAGATCATTTGGGTTTATTGGGATATTGACAACCTTCCATCAATCATCAAGTACTTCTATTATTCTTTGCATTATTATTTTGGAATCTCCATAGGTATAATTCTCTTAATCCTTGTTTTAATTATTGTTAATCTTTCTTACTTGTTCATCATGTTTTGCCTTGTTAATATGATTGACAACCTTGTTAGCATGTCAAACTTGATAATGAGTGCGTAGTCTCTTAGCTAGGATTAATAGGTAATTAGGGAAACCAACATGGGGATTGATTCATGCTTAATCTAATATGTTCACATAATTAATTTGCTTGCTTGTTGTGATGTCAACCTATGCACATGTTATGTTTGATGAAATGCTAAGCCTATGAATCCTTGCATTTACAACCATCTCTTATCTATTCAACTTGACTTGTAAGACATAAACCAACTCGAGTCTTGTTAGACCATGCATGGAAGTGATTAGGGGGAAAGTAAGTCGACTTGTAGGTGTTGTACAATCTAATCGATTCGGCTCCGGGACCCAACTCTTCCTAAGAATCGTAAGACATAAACCAACTCGGTTCCTTTACAACAATAATTGCTTGCTTATAATTGAGAACATGTTTGTATGATCAACTCCCATGATTTCCTTATGAACCCATGATATCCTAGCATTTTTAGTCATTTGTTTACATCTTTCCTCTTGTTGCTTGTTTATTGCTTTTATTAGTTTAAAATCATCTACCCATTGTAATTGTGACAACCCCAAGCACAACCATAATTAGATTGAATAATTTGAATAACCATCGTCCCATGGATCGACCTCGACTTACCGCTAACTAGTTGTTTGTTGAGTGATGCGTGTCCTAAATATGATGTTTTACACCCTATTTCACACGCATTTCAGAGCTCAATTATGTAGTTTATGCTACTATTTTCCCTATTTCTGTCTACTTTCGTGTTTTTGTGTAATATTGCAGAAATGTGAAGAATCCAGCGAAAATCGAGCAGAATCCGTCCCTAAGTGCTTGGCATAGGATTTGACATGAAGATTTGACTCGGGTAATAAACTTGGTGCGCATAGCAAGGCCTGAAAGATATATTTGCGAGAGTTTCAGAAGCGGATTACCAGCTAACTTGGTCTATAGACTGACCTACATGGTCTATAGACTGCCAGAATGCTGAACAGTTGGCTGCAGGAAGAGAAGTCAGTCGATAGACTGTGTCCCATGGTCGATAGACCACGTGAGCTGACGAACAAGTTTTATTTCCAAATCATAAGCTTCTAATAATCTCGACCTTTGGTCGATCGACTGATATAAATGGTCGATCGACCGCTTGTGCAACCTGACGGGAATTAAAAGATTTTTAACCTAAGCCCATTTGTAATTAGGTTTTAAGAAGAGTTTTACGTAATACTTCTATATAACGTAACTCTTCCGGCTGCTTTAGAGAGGATTCATCATTCATTCATTAATTTTGTTTTGGGGGTTCAGATTTATCATACCTAGTTTACAGTTTTCCTAAGTATTTCAATAAAGTTCTTCTTTGCATCCTGGTTTGTTCTTCCTGCTTTCCTTATTTCTGGTAATTCTTGCTCTGAATTTTGTTCTTTCTTTATAGATTATAATTGATTAGTTAGAATCCCTAAGCCCTAATTCCTTCTTTTATGTGGTTTTACTGTTTATTTAATTTAATTATGAATTCTGTTATTTGAATCTTTAGTTTCGTTATCATTATTAATTCCAGTATGAGTAGCTAAATCTCCCGCGCTAAGATTTGAGGGGATTCGTAGTGCAGATGACGTAAGATAGGTAGACCTGAGTCGGGGTATGGTCGATCGTCTGACCTTGTTGGTTGATCGATTGTATCCATTGGTCGATCGACTACCTCCATTGGTCGATCGACTGCGTCGTGTTAGATTAGCATCGTTTCAATGTTTTAATTGATATATTTGACAAAATCGAATGCATGCGACTAGTTAAATGCTTAGTATTTGACCGACCCACAAGATCGAGAGATAGGGGAGGGAAAATAGATTAATAAATTGAGACGACTAAATTGCTAAGATCGAAAGATAAGTAATTTAGGCTTTAGGAATCACTATTCATGGCGAGAGCTAGTTTTAGTGAGACTTAGGGATTAGTAGCATAGGCCGAAAGGAGCTACTAGTTAACTCGGACCGAGAGGACCTGTTATTTGCCCATCTTACATGATTATTTCAGACTTACCTAGGTTTACCGCCATCGTAGCTACAGTGAACCGATCGTCTTAGCCTTCTTTTAATTATTGTTTACATTTCTTTCGTTATTTGCATTCTTATTTTATTTTATTAGATTTAATCCAATCCAAAACCCCCCAGAAATTCATAGACTGAAACAAAACAACTTAACTCCCTACCTCCCTGCGGATCGACCTGTGCTACCACTATCTATACTACTAGTCGGTAATATAAATTTTATTTTTGATACTTTACGACGGTATCATTGAGTATTATAAATGTGTTTGATTGGGAGACCCGACGACAATCTACCCATCAGGCGCTTGCCGGACCTATCCGCCAATTGGAGAGTCATGGTAGTAGGAGCAAGGTTTTGAATGCTAATCCTCTTTGCAACTTTTAATGGAATAACACTCACACTTGCTCCCAAGTCACAAAGAGCTCTAGATATAGGAACATCACCAACTACACATGGGATTAAAAAGCTTCCCGGGTCACCAGGTTTAGTGGGCATTTTGTTAAGGATATGAGCACTACATGCCTCTTCCATAGCCACTATCTCTTGGTCACCCAAGACTCTTTTCTTGGTCAATATGTCTTTTAAAAACTTTGATTAAGTTGGCATGTTCATAATCAGTTCCGTAAAGGGTAGGGTAACCTCAAGTTTCTCAAGCATATCACAAAAATTGGCATACTTATGGTTTTCCCTACTCTTAGTGGCTCTTGAAGAGTAAGGAATTTTAGGAACAAGTTGAGAATTGGAAGATACCATTGGAGGAACCGAATTTTTTTGTTACCTTCTTAGAGTGTTGCAAAGGTACTTCTTCAATGGCTTCTTCCTCATAAGGGAGGTCTTCCACATATCCATCAACATCCTTATCCACTTGAATTCCCCTTCTTGACGAATGTTCACAAGTTTTCTTCCCCTTCTTGTCGTCACTAACTTTAGCTGACGGTACCATGGGTGAGATTCCCTCTTCACCATTCATTTCCAACCCATTACCCTTGGGATCTTCATCAACTTCCACTTCAAGGTCCTTGTAGGGGTCCTCAAGCTCTTCACCGCTCCTTAACACTACCGCATGAGCATGGTGGCTATTTGAGGCGTCCTTGGAACTTTGTCCTTGGGCCAATAGACCACCGGGCGGCCTTTGAGGGTTAGCCATAGAATGAGAGGCCATCCTTGATTTCATTTCTCTCATGTCTTTAAGGAAGGTAGCCCTCAAGTTTGCTTGTTCTTGTTGGGTTGCCTTGGCAAAATAAGCCATTTCTTGACTATGTTGAAGTTGCATGTTCTTTATCATCTTCAAAAGCTCATTTTAGGAGAGCTCACCTTGGGGTTCTTGATAAGGTTGGTTGGCTATGGGTAGAGGGAACCCATAGTCATACCGAGTGTCGGAACCTTGGTTGTTGTTTTGTCCCCCTTGAAAGTTACCTCTAGGACCATTGTTGTTGAAGTTTGATCCTTGACCTTGTTCTTGAAACCCTTGAACATACCCTTGTCCAAATCCTTGATTAGCTTGGTTCACTTGATTCCCTTGGTAAAACCCTTGGTTGCTTTGAGTTCCACCAAAATCTTGGTACCCTTGTGGTTGGTTCCCATAGTTTTGGTTTTGATTGTTGTTTGGCCATTGATTTTGATTTCCGGGGTTACTTTTTTGGTTGGAGAATCCTCCCCTTGGTTGAGAAAAACCCGGTGGATTATTTGGGGCTTGTGGTTGAAGGTGGTGTGGGTTTTGAACATTGGCACTTTTGTAACTAAAATTGGGGTGCTTCCTTAAACCGGGATGGTAGAAGTTAGTGTTTGGATTGTAGACAATGGGATTGTTGTAGGGTGGTCTTATATTGTTGTTAAAGCTTTGGAAAGCATTAACATCTTGAACATTCTCTTCATAGCCACCGTTATAGTTGTTGGTACATAAATCAAAGGTATGACCGCTTCCTCCACAAAGCTCACAATTTGAAGTTTGAACCACTTCCTCCATGGGTGGCCCATGTGAGGTTGTGGCTTGGTGCACTTGGTTTCTTTGTAGCTTTTCAAGTTGTTTTGTGAGTAAGTCGAGGTTAGCATTTGTCTCGGAGTTGGAGGGGTTCTCCGTAGGGAACTTTCCATTCCTTCTTAGCATGTTTCCTCTTGACCCATAGTTTGCTTCCGAGTCTACCATTTTCTTGATCAATGCTGTGCCTTCTTCATCATTTAAGTGATCAAATCCCCCGCGGAGGCATTTACCATCTCCTTAGTCCTAGGTAGCAATGTTTGAAAGAATGTTTGAGTGATGTACTATTCCAGTATTTAATGATGGGGACAACTTGCTATTAGGTCTTGATAACGGTCCCAAGCTTCACCCAAAGACTCCCCGTCTTCTTGTTGAAAAGTATGAATCTCATTACGGAGCATTGCGGTCTTGGATGATGGGTAATATTTGGCCATGAATGCTTTAGCCAAGGCGTCCCACGTCGTGAAGGTATCCGGGGGATGAATGTTCAACCACCAGTCCGCCTTACCCATCAATGAAAACGGAAACAACATCATCCTAAAGGTGTCCTCGGATACCCCATTCTTCTTCATCATTGAAACCTTCCTCTTGAACTTCCGGAGGTGAGCATGAGCATCTTCTTCAATATGCCCCCCCGAACAAATCCTTCTCAATCAACCCGACTTGAGCGGGATGCATTTCAAAGTTGTTTGGGGCCAAGGTGCCAAAATTAATAGGGTTACATGAATCATTATGGTTAGGCCGGTTGTGATCTCGTAGAGCCATTTATGGTGGAGGATTTGGTATATGAGGGGGTGGTGTTTGAGGTGGGTTATTTGGAATAGGGAAGTTATGAAAAGGGTTTTCTAGTAGAGTCTCAATTGTGATGTTTGGTTGAAGTGTGGTTGTGGTATCAATATTTTGTGGGGTGTGTCATTTTGGTTGATCAATGTTTGCTTGTGGAGTGTTCCGAACTCTATCAAGGGTCCTTATCCTCAAGGTTCTAAAAAGCCTCTCGGGGTCGGAATTAAAGAGTAGAGCTTGGTGGTTCCTTCTAGGCATGCACTCAATAAACCGTTAGTCTTCTAGTGTCTTTTCACACTAGGGGAAGGCAAGAAATCACACACTCTACAATGAAACACACAACTACTAATACAAACTAACAAGTGAGATAGGACTAAAGCAAAGACTCTTAAAAAAAACTAAGTATAACCTAACACCATCCCCGACAACAGCGCCATTTGATGAGTAGGATTTTATGGTAGGGTCAAGTCACTTATCACCAACAATATATAACCCAATTTAGTGCGTAAATCGGGGTCGAACCACAAGGATGGAGGGGTTTCTTCTTAGTCTAAATAGGAGTCTAGTCTAGTCAAAAATGAAAGAAAAGGAGTTGATTTAAACTACTAGATGCAACTAAACAAACGATTGAGGAAAGATGTATTCGATTGATTAAGGGCTAGGGTTTTCGGGTTTGTCTAAATGGTTTAAGGGCAAACAAGACGATTCAAGGAGTCTATGATGAGGGTTTGTCCTAGGATGAAAATCAATCTCTTGATTATCCTAAAGGTGATTACTAACTCTCATTAAGCAACACACCATTCTAAAGAATGCAACAAGACCACCACAAACTCTCATTCAATGGGGGAATTAAGCAACTATGACAAAAAGCACAAGTTCTCACTCACACAATTCATCAAACACCTTGTGTGCATGATTAAGAAATACAAACACTTCACCAAAGACTCAAAATAATCAAACTATCATGTCCAATAATCCCATTTAGACTCCCCCTAAACCCTAGAAAGATTACTACTCACTCATGTTCAAATTGTTCAAGCAAATAAATGGAAAAGAACAAATAACAAAAAGAGATGACATAGTAAAGATTCCAACAATTATAAAAGACAAGTTAAAATGTAAACAATTGATTAACCAAGTAAATAAGAGAAGAGATGTATCAACAAGAGTAAAGATGATTGCTTTGATTGAATAAATGAAGGAAATCCTCCAAAATCTCCCAATACAATCCCAAAAACCAAATGTAAACAATTGAAAATAACTAATACTAACTAATTTTACTAAGTGATTAATAATAATTATGGAAAGATTATTGCTTTGATTAAGGAAAGATTACAATAATTAGGGAAAGTTTTCAGATCTAGGGTTGTCTCTACAATTGATTAGGGGAGGGGTATATATAGTGTTTCATTGGATTAAAGGAAAATAAAGAAGCAAGGCCCATTATCGCGATTGTCATCCTATGCCGACAGACCGGCTGCCGGCTACCTCAACCGGCAGCGACATCTTGGATTTTCAAGGTAGAATAGACCTGCTGTATTCTCTGCCGGTGGACCGGCTGCCTGCCTGCCGGCAGAGTATACCTTTGCCTCGACTTTTCCTTCACTTCTTACATTCTTGCTGTTCCATGCCGGCTGGCCAGCTGTCTGCTAGCTATACCGGTAGCGAGGTCTTCCATTTTTAAGCTCCAAAAACTTCTTCAAAAATTCTAAGTATTGGGCATGTGTTCCCTGCTGGTGGGCCGGCTGCCGGCCTGCCGGCAGAGAACACCTCTTGGCTTGTTTTCCTCTTTTTCTCCTCACAGCAATTCCCCCTGCCGATGGACCGGTTGCCGGCCTGCCGGCAGAGGACTACACTCAACTCCTCATCTCCCTTTTCTTCATGACAAGGCATTGAAATGCCTTCCTTGCCCCAATTCTTCCATAATCGCCTTGATTTCTGCAATAGGGCACACCTAATCACAGATACGAGAATTGGGCACAAACTACAAGGAAAAGCACACAATAACCGACTCGACATGAGTTGGAATGCGTAAAAGAAGAAGAGAAATGCGGTGCAATTAAATCATATATCAGATGGGTACAAATTGTGTGTTGCATGATGGTCATTTGCATGATCGAGTGATTGTAATTCTCCTTATAAACGGGAGTGTCGTTGATGGGTGGAAACGGATTTGGAAACACATGTGTGATCATGTGGTGGATTTGGCACGGGATATGCATGGCATGGCGTATGCGGAAAATAGGAGTGCTAAATTTGATGAGTCACATCACGAGTAGTTTTTGCATTTCTTAATTGTTTCATGGAGTCCACGTGATAGATATATCTGTGATGTGATGTGCATACATGTGAGTGTATGAGACGTGACATAAAATATACACGTAATAGTGATCGAGTCATATCGCTTGATAGATATATATGTATATATATATATATATATATGTGTGTGACCAACGTAAGTTGGGAGTCGTTCATGAGATTAGAGAGTAGAACTTTGGACTCGACCTTATGTTTTGACCTTCTGAAAAACCCGTAGAGCGGGAGCTATAACGATAGTATGATGTATAAAAGGATGGTAATGAGCCCAGAACCTAGCCATTTGGTATTTTGGTAATGAGCGCTATGAGAGCATATTATGAGATTTGGCCGTTAAACTTCGGGACGAAGTTCTCTTTTAGAGGGAGTGAATGTAATAATGCGGAAATTAAGGAAAGAGAAAGTACGGAATGTGAGGAAGTGATGAGAGTTGAACAAAGGACTTTGGGATGAGCATGATGATTATAAAAGAGCGTATACGAATAGAGGAACATGTATGGGTTTGATGAAAGTGATGATGACGGTAATAATCTTCACGGACCTTATAAGCGAATAATGGAGAGTACTTGAGAATCGGTAATGAGAAGAGTATAGTTTTTGTGGGAATGTTAAGAAAGGAGAGTGCGAGGCGAACTTCAAGGACAAAGTTCATTTTAAGGGGGGAATATTGTAATAGCCGGATATTCTGGGACCCGCAAAGGACCCTTGGGATGCGTGAGAGGATCCTTGTCTACTCGGAAGTAAAGAATGACCGTACACTAGACCAAGTAGGACCTAAACTAGACATAGTAAGGTTGCAGTAGACTGAGTAGAGCTTGCAGTGGATCGAGTGGCTAGCACTCGATCGAGTAAGTGAGTACTCGACTGAGTAGGTGGTACTCGGTCGAGTGAACCGACCACTCGACCGAGTGAGACTCGCCAAACCACATGATAACTCGTTTTAGATTCCTATCTTATCCAAACGCAAATCATTTTCTTATCTTCTTCTCTTTCAACCTAAACACTCTCCCCTCTCTCTAGAATGTTCCCCAAGCCTCTCCCATGACCTCCAAACTTGGATATGAAGATGAAACCTTCACCTAATCCCCGATCTACCATTGTAAGTCGAATTCCCACCTTTCCCTTTTGTCTTATTTTAACCCTAACTTTTGGGGGTTTTGTTATGGGTAATTAATTAGTTATTCGTAAATGTTATATCACTAATTAAAGGGTAATAATAAAGGGATTTGTGTTGTATAATAGTATAGGATGTATGGTGATAGTTATTATGTAGTATTATAGGATGAGACGGTTTTATGAGAAGGATTTTGCTTGAATTGGGTTGCTTATGGAGTATGCTAAAAGGTAGGTTTATCCTACTCGGTTTCAATACTTGGTGTACATATTTGTGTGTCTTTTATCGTCATTGTATTGTTTGAGTCGATTTGCACATCATGTTGATATTTGAGGAATTGTTGTTCGTAACATGTTGGGATTGAGTTTCATGATGAGTTACATATTCAGTGTTATATTTTATTTTCCATGTGTGGTTATTGTTGTATTGTAATGGACGTTGTTGGTAGTGGTAATTGGTTGTCGAGGAGACGTAAGACGGTTGGGAGACCATATTACCCTTGAGTCTGCTTTTGGAGCTTCCACTCCAAGAGGGATGTGCACATTAGTACCTTGATTACAGAGGGACTCGTGTGGGTGAGGCACGACGTCTGGTAGGGGACCGGTTGGCTTCCCGACCTGGTACGTTTGGGCGTGTCCCGGTACCTATTTGTGAGGTGTGGTGTCGTGGGCGTGTCCCTTGCAACGGTGGTTGCGGGTATGTCTGGGCGTGTCCTGGTACCGGCGTGGTGATCGTATAATCGTGTTGCATTCATATCATTGGCATATTGAATATTTATCTATCATGTTGTGTCCTATATTTATTTATTGAAACCGACTTGTTGTGTGTCTGTGTAATTTTCACCTATTTTCGGGGTGGCCTGTGTCGTTCCATATGATATTGCCGATCATATGGGGAGCAGGTTAAGTAAAGGTTGTTTCGATGTCACATGGGAGACAGAATGAGCATCAGACTTGGAGTCGAGTAGCATAGGTAGATAACTTAGATGGTAGACAAGTTGTATAATGTCTCGTTCACATTTATTTTTCATTTTTTCATCAATTGTAATCACTATAGTTTTTATTTATTTAAGTTGTTTCTTAATTGCAACTCTGATTCACTGCCTCGGGAAGCCGAGATGGTAACATCCTCCTATTACCTTGGCCGGGTAAGAAGGGGGTGTTACATATGTTGTTATTGGTAAGGTTATATGATGATAAAGTCCTTGAATTGTTATGTGTGTGTATGGTTGGAGTCTTGTATGGTAGTGTAGCGGGGCGATTGAAACCGAGCCTGTCATATAGTTTAGCGGGCTAGAGTATACGTGCGATGCTCTCCGTGTTTTCAGAGATTTGCTCGGGAGGTTGATCCTTGCTCCAGTTGATCCTGGAGTAGAGCCTCATTGTTCTCCTCAAAGAGACCCGTCCTTTGGGGGATGGGCATATTCAGAATATGCGATATATTGTTAAGAATGATACTGTGGTATGATATTGAGAATAGCGAGATCGAGATATGATATTGAGAATGGTAATGCCATTAAGCGTGATTTTGATATTGAGATTGTTACTATGATATTGAGAAGTTGATTTGAGACAATTGTTAGTTGAGTTGGTTGAATGTTGGTCTGTTGTCAATGACGCTACCTTTTGAGGTCATGAGATTATTGTTGTTGTTATTTGTACTCTGGCTTATCCTTATTCAACCTTTGGATGACATGTTGTGTGTGTGTGCACGCGCGCATTTTGTGTGTGCATGTGTGTATGTCGTCCACCAAACTCTTTCTAAACTTGGTGTCCTATTATGATTCATTTGTTATTTTCGTTCAAATAGAAAGCAGTGAATTTCGCAGGTATTTTATTAGTGTATGTTTGGCTTGCTTACTTGAACGAGATGGGTGATACGAAACAAATTTCTTAGCAATCATTCACCAGTTATCATTGGTAGCTTATGTCACTTTATTAAAGACTTCGCTGTAATAACTAAGTATTTTAATTTAGAAAAGTTGTAAGACTTTTAATGGTTTGATTATTAATAAAGTTAATTCAGTTTAAATTGTTCTATAATAGTTCTTACCTCGGGCAACCGAGATAATAACTCCCTTATTTATATGGGAATGCCTAGTTAAAGCTTCCGGATAAATGGGGTGTTACATGTTGAGCTGATGGAAGTTGAGGCGACGTCTGAACCTCAAAACCCTGACTGGGATAGGGTGCTGATGCACTTCCGTGTCTCCGTGGCTTGCACAGGGCGACCTATGATCGGGACAAGATGACGTTTTGGGATCTCCTATTCAGAGATAGGAAGTCGGCTATTGTGCAGGCCGAGGCTTTGAAGATCATGGCCAGATTTGCTAAGAAGGAGAACTTCCAAGTTGCGAAGGCCGTTCTTATGAAGATAAATGCCTCCTTTTTGGATCCATGCAAAGCTTCCTCCCGGGAGTAGTTTCAGTTTGCCTAGGCAACCGTCCTCTTTGAATGTATTTCATTTTTCTCGGTGTCCCTTTTCCTCTCATGTGACTCTATAACCTCTAGCCTTTGTTGAATAGAAATAAGGGAATTCCCTTTTCCTCTTCTTTCTTGCCATGTGTGGCGTACTCATTTTCGAGTCAAGCGGTACTTCTCTATAAGTATCTCTTATTGATTTCACTCAAAATACACCGTATCCTCCCTTTGGCGTAGTTGCATGTTGCTTGGGATCAACCATGACTACTGGCTTTGATGGTGGGACTAGAGTCAGTTGATCGGTTGGGGGGCGCTCTTGTTCCGCTTTGTTGGGCAGTCCCCCATTTTTCCTTTTCTCTCGACGCAGTTTCTACTCCTCGTGTGGTTCATTTATCTTTGCCGGTTGTTGCTGAGTTCAAGAGTTCCTTCTCCTTTTTCAGTTTTACGAAGAGGATATTGGAGAGCGAGGTTCACCGACTCTACTCTTTGTTACGATGCAGGAAAATTCGTCCTTCTTCTGAGCGTCCGACTGCCTCCATGTTAAGGCCTCACTGTTCTATTACAGCTTTACAATCAAGGAGATCCGGAGGTAGAGGCTCAAGCTGAAGGGTTTTCCAAGCGTCGGATCCGGCGTTACCCTCTGGGTGGTTCCCACTCTGCCCTTTCAGATGGGGGGTCCGGCTCTCTGGGGCCAGTCTCTTCTCGGACATAGGGTATCTAGTTTTTTGGGTTTCGGGCAAGCTTGTCTAGGGTTTTTGTACTGTATAAACTCTTCTCGTTACTTGCAACTTGTAATGTCGATTGCTTTCTTGTGGATCATCGAGCATTTCCCCTCTCATTGTTTGGGTAGTTTGAATTCAAACAATTTTTTTGAATCTGCGTACACGTATCATCCTCCTATTCCTCGTACTGTTCCGGGGAAGGGGTGTAGGGGGATAGTGGTGGTGGTGAAGTGATGTGGTTAATTTTAGCGCAATTTTTACCCCTTAACAAACCCTGTTTCGCATGCTTATTTGCTCTTATTGTGGTCATTTTGGTGGCTTTAGCTTCCTATTTGTCTTTCTATAAGATTTTAGCCCATTTGTAGGAAATGAAGCAAAATGAGCAGAAATCATGCATTAATGGAGCAATTAAGAGCTTAATTGATGGTACTAATGGCCAAGCATGAGGAGGAGACGGAAACCCAAAACTTGTAGCAAGCATTGAAGGCAATTGGCGCCATCCCCCACGACCTAGGGCCACCCCCACGGCTTTTAGGGCATCACTTGCAAAGAAGGCCACTTACTAGTGGAACCCGGGCGAGCTGAGCAGCAACTCGGGCGAGCTAGCTACCAGGTCGGGCGGGTTCCCAGGCAGACTTCACCCATGGTACATCCAGCTCGGGCGATAATTAGCCCTTAATCTTGTATTAGTATAAATACCCTTCATTGTTCATTAGGGAAAAGACACACCATTAGAGGGATAATTAGGAAGCATTTACTTTAATTAGCACTTTAATTATATTTAATTAATTTAATTATTCTTTAATCTATCCATAATTAGTCTTAGATGTAGTCTTGCAATTGAAGGATTCTTGTGTTGTATTGGAAGAAGGTGACAATTCTTCATTAATCAAAGAGTTTCTTCTATTTTATTCATCATCATTATTGTTCATCTTCTTAAGTTTGATATAATTCCTTAATCTCTACTTAATTTCTTGTTAATCTTTTTTAGTTACTTTCCTTTGATAATCATGTTTTCCAGTGCTATGATGCTTGACAACATTACTTGTATGATTACCATGATGACGAGTGAGTAGTCTTTTAGCTAGGGTTAATAGGGGATTTGAGGAATGATTAAAGGGTAGATCCATACTTCATGAGTTAATTTGGTTCATTAAATTGTTGTTGTAAGTTCTAGCCTAGTGCACATGTTATGTTGGTGAAAGACTTTATTGACAACTTCACATGATTCTCTACCTATTCAACAATACCCGTAAGATCGAAAGCCTCGGGGATTGTTATACCATGCACTAAGTTAGTGGGAGAGACTGGGTGTACGCCAGAAGCTAACCCGATTCGACCTATGGACCGCAGGACCAAAAGTGCCGGCCTTACTCTACCATGACCTTGACCAAATATCAAACTCATACCGTTTGTATTTACCATTTGATCACCCTTATGATCCCATGACACCCTAGTGCTTTCCTCATATTGATTTCACCCTTATTTTCATTACTTGCTCTCGTTTTCATTAGTCTACATTTCATTGTTTTTAGTTGTAGTTGTTTCACTCACTATATCAATCAATCAATTATGACACCCTTGACACTATTACAAGCATCTTGATAACAATTGAAAATTCAATTCGAAGTTAATCGTCCTTTGGGTTCGACCTATACTTTGTACTTTCTATGTTGTTTGTCGAGTTATAAATTTGTTTGGTAGGTTTACAAGACGACAAGATCTATCATGAAGTGCATTTATTTTCCCTCACGACTTCTTCTATTTATAGCTTTGCTTGTGTAGGGTTTGTGCACCATTCACCTCGAACCTAATCATCAAAAATGGGTGCAAAAATGCGTCTTTCTTTGCCTTTCTCCTTCTTCCGTCGTAGGCCTCTTGACCGGCCTTTCTCTTTGGGATGGTCGAGGAATCCTACTTTTTAAGAAAGCTTTTTACATAGAAATTATAGATGACCTCGATTCCTTCCGTTATTCTCTTTTACTTATCTCTCTTTTACATAAATAAAACGATTTTGGATTGGGATATTTCGTAATATCTCGCCCGTCTATTGACGGTGTATTCGGAAGACGTATCACCTGTTCCATGCCCCATCTTGGGCGATATGGGCAGGTAATCACCGTGCTCCCTCTATTCTATTGGCTCTGGCGATGTGTTGGTGGTCGGCATGGACAAGATGCCGTACTCTCACCCTCAAACGGTCAGTCAGTATGATGTGGGTGATGTCATCGGATCACATCCAATCAAACACATGTATAATACTCAACAAACAACTAGTTAGTGGTAAGTCGAGATCGATCCATGGGACGGTGTGCTTTGGGTTCTAAGTCTATCTATCTCAATTTATGCTAGTGTCACGATTGATGGAGTTTGTAGTTGTGTCTAGGCTAATGCAAACAATAAGGTAAAACAAGTAATAAAAGGAAGGATGTAAACAATTGACTAAAAGCACTAGGATGTCATGGGGTCATAGGGGATTCATGGTGTTGATCATAAAAACATGTTTATAAAGTTGCAAGCAATTAATGTTGTGGAGGAACCGAGTTGGTTTATGTCTTACCGTTCATAGGAAGAGTTGGGTCCCGGAGCCGAATCGATTAGATTGTACAACACCTACAAGTCGACTTAATTTCCTCCTATTCAACTTCTATGCATGGTCTAACAAGACTTGAGTTGGTTTATATCTTATAAGTCAAGTTGATTAGATAAGAGATAGTTGTAAATGCAAGGATTCATAGGCTTAGCATTTCATCAAACATAACATGTGCATAAAGTTGACATCACAACAAGCAAGCAATTTAATTATGAAAACATATTAGATTAAGCATGAATCAATCCCCATGTTGGTTTCCCTAATTACCCACTAATCCTAGTTAAGAGACTACTCACTCATTATCAAGTTTAACATGCTAACAAGGTTGTCAATCATATTAACAAGGTAAAGCATGATGAACAAGTAAGAAAGATTAACAATAATTAAAACAAGGATTAAGAGAATTATACCTATGGAGATTCCAAAATAATAAAGTAAAGAATAAAGGAAGAGAACTTGATTGATTGATGAAGGGTTGTCAATCCTCCAATAATAACCCAATAATCTTCAATTACCCAAAAGTAACAAACTTGAACAATAATTAAGGAGAGATTAATGTGAGATTTGTGGAAAGATTAAAGAGTAGTCTATTCTAATCTACTCCTAATCTAATCTAAGAGGAATTTCTAATGTGGAGGCTCTCTCCTCTAAAAACTTCATGCTTTGATTATCTACAAGTGGGGTATATATAGTAGAGCTTCATTAGGTTAACTAAGGCTAAATTAGTAATTAATATTTGTGAATACTAAACAGGGAATTGCTAGTCTTTCCGGAGAGATGAGCATCTCAGCTGAAGACGCCATGATCCGCTCGTCCAGGAGGGAAATCCGCTCGGATTGTTGCAGGGGTGGACGAGCGTCTTTAGGCAAATCCGTTCGAATTGTAGCAAGGGAATCCGAGCGTCTTCAAGGCTTGGACGCTCGGATTATGCTTCTTGGACGGACGTCTTGTCTCTTTGGCCGCTCGGATTCTGCTTCAGAATCCTTCTCTTCGATTACTTCTCATTATTTTAAGATTAGTCTTTAGTTCTCGCCTCCTCTTCATACTAGTCCACCTAATGTCGTCAATAAGCTTCCAAATATGCACGAAAGACGGGAATTTCCGCCTTATTATCTTCTTTCCTACAAAGCATACGAAATGCACTAGGAAAGCAAAATAGAAAGCATTTGACGGATAAAATGGCTATGGAATGTTATCATAGTATGAAAAATAGGCTCAATTAGGGGACTAAATGTGCGCAAACATGAGTCACATCAAATATCCCCAAACCGAACCTTTACTCGTCCCGAGTAAAGAGGTGACAAAAACTAGACCTTTATTTAAACTAACCTACTAATATAGCCGATATGAGACAATTAGCGGGTCTCACTCCGCCCCTTCAACTCAAAACAAGACAACCATGAGGTAGGATGCCTTCTTGCAAGGCAAGGTGGGGCTTGCCGAAATGGCGATACATCCAAGCATTAAAGCACACAAAACAAGTAATGGATGCATCTACAAAAGAATAGCCACTTTCCTCATCTAAGTGGAGGAAATTATCTACAAGGGAAGCAATTCAAGAATATACACTCCTTCATAGATGCAATTTCTTTAAACTACTAAGCCTAGAAGGATACCAATAAATCACCTCCAAGTTGTGTCAAGTTAGGGTACCTTTGTCCTCAATCGTTAAATGCTTTTGTCAAGAGTAGACTCTCTATGGTGTTAGAAACCCTGGAGGATCGCGGAATTCCCCTTCTTGCCTAGACAAGAAGAAGGGTCATCCCCTCTCTACCATGCACAAAAATGGATACGATGGATAAAGGGATCGATATTTTTTGAGTTTCATTTGGGAGTTTGCTTTTGTTGTTGTTTTTTTTTCCAATTTCTTGTGGCATATAACATTTGAGAACACTTTCTTTTGCCATTTCTTTTGCTTTTTGGCATTTCAATACTTGACATTTTTCAACTTTTGCATTTTTCTTTTGAACATTTTCAAAGTCACCCCAATTGGTAACAAGGGTGCCTTATATTTGAAGCACAGGAGTTTTCATTTTTGTTACTCCTCTTTTCTTTTGATGCATTTTGCAAACTTTTTCTTTCCTTTTCTTTTCATTTCTTGAACTCAAATTTTTGAACAATTTCTTTTTGTGCCTATTCCCTTTGATGAGAAAATGTATGGTAGAACATGGATGAATGATGGTTGCATGGTTTCAAGGGTCACCTTGGAATAAACGGTAGCCAAGGAGTTATCACACCACAAGGTACTCTTGACTAGACCTTAATCCATGGGTCAAAGGATACTAGCATGACACATCCTAGGGTGTTTTACAAGCATTCTAACAAGCAAAGTCTTAAGAAGAAAAAGCATCTACAAGGGCCTTATATACACTTGTCAAGCTTCCCAAGTAGACGGTTTCACAAAATTTTTCTAACATGCAAACTACATGCCATGATGCAACTAACATATATACATCCTAATGCATATGCTTCTACCAACTAGTATGTCCTATAAACTAAATGCAACTCTTAACAACACATAGATACACAAACCGCAACAACAAAATACACCACATCCTCCTTGACATGTAAGCCCATCCTCCTCATATGAATAATGAAAAATAAATAGAAGGGAAATAGAGATTAGAACGATCATACCAAGCGGTCTTCATTTTTCCTTGCTAATGCCTCAAATGTAGTGTTGTATCTATGTGGGAAGAGAACAAAAGCACAAGAATATACAATTCTACACTACTAAATTAAATAACATGTTTTTGGGTTTTGAAGTTTTCAAATTTTTATGGATTTTGTTTTTATGAAATTAAAAGACAAATTTTTGTGATTTTTCGAAATTTTTCAATTTTTATACATTTTTGGAATATAAATTCCCATCCCCCACTTTAATTTGGACATTGTCCTCAATGTACATGTAGGAGTAGGAATAAAAAGGAAAACATGTTTTTGGATTTTTGATTTTTTGGAAATAAAGTACAAATGCAATGATATGATATGAATGCATGCATGCTCTAAATGCAATTCAATATGACATATATATAACAAATGAATGCAATCTAAACTATATTATATGATGCATGATTTCTAGTAAACTATGGTCACCTATGATCAAACCTCCCCAAACCGATTTAAACACTATTTCTAATGTAGAAAAGAATAGGATTGGTCATTAGTGACTATGCATGAATTCTAGTCTATATGCAACTATCTACATGAATCATGTGAGATATAATACAATGCAACTTATACTATATGAACTAACTAATGCAAAAGCAATATGATATATAATACAAATGCGAGCTAAAGCTAAACTAAATGCAATGTATATACAAAAGAGAGAGGGAGAGAAAAGTATCATACAAATGGAGGTGATGAGGTATTCATCTTTCACTCGTCATCATCCTCTTGTTGTGGGTAGCCATACCGGTGAGAACTTCCTCCTTGGTCATACCCTACTCCTTGGATAGAGTGCCCTCCACCACCAAGATTCCAAGCTTGATCCCCTTGATTAGGGAACAAAAGGTGTGGTTGGGCCCAAGAGGGCTGAGGGCCATTAGGGTCAATATACCCTTGTTGTGCCATTTGATAGTACTGGGATAAAGGGCCAAGTAGTTTTCGACCCTCCCTTCATGTACCCCGAGGTCAACTCAATTCATAAGGTTCATCAAGTCATTAATACCCGGGGTATTGGGGATTTCCGGTCGGAATTGAGTATAAGGAGTAGGGTATGGTGGGATAGGCACATAGGAAGGTGGGGGAATAGGCCTTGCCGGTATCCCACAAGGTATTTGCGGTTGGCGGGGTGCTTCTTCCCTTTGAGGGGGATTGCCGATGATTTGGATATCAAGGAGGTAGCTTGGCCTAGGCGAATACGGGCTCAATCTTGGGTCGGTGCCCGGTATATTCCACCCCGAAAGAATGATAGAGGTCACCCTTTTGCGAACCATTCTACACTCCCTTCTTGAGTGTAGGCACACCACCGGTGGTGTGATACCCGTCGTTGTGAGTACCAAAAATAAATTTATAATTCCTATTAAAACTAACCTAGGCTAGTGGTAACAGGGTCGAACCACAAGGAGGCGAATGTAATTTCTAATTGTTTAATTTAGTCTAAGATAACGAAAGTGGGGGTTGAATTGATTTGGTCTAAACTAATAGCAAATAAAAAACAATAAACTAAAGAAACGGATAAAACAGATAATAAAAGGGGTACTAGGATGGTCGGTTCACTATAGTTTCGGCGGCAGCAAACTAAGTCGGTCTAAATCAAACACATGAGGCGGGAAAACAAGAGGTCCTCTCGGTCCACTCTGAACAGATAGCATCTTTCGATCTCGCTATAAGTCCCTAATATCACTAATACTGACTCTCGTCCTGAAAAGTGACTGATAATCTAAACTGTACCTATCTTTCGATCTCAGCATAGTTTAGTCATTTTGATTGGTGATCTAACAACTGTCCCTATCTCTCGATCTAATGGGTCAGTCATATCCTAAACATTCAACTAGTCGTGTGCACTCGATTCGTCGAATAAAGAGTTAAAACAATTAAAACGAAGGTAAAACCTCACGAGGTCAGTCGATCGACCGGGTAGGGTGGTCGATCGACCAACACGCGATTAGGGCTCCCTAATTCTAATCCCGCCTACACTATAATTCCCCTACATCCTAGCACAATTAATTTAGCTACTCATACTAGGAACGATAACAACAATAAAATTAGGGCATTAAATTACTGAATTCATGATTAAAAAGATTAAATAAGCAATTGACATAAAATGATAAATTGGCTTTTGGGATACTAACTAGCAATTCTATATCTATGAACGATAATAAAGCAATAAACTGGAATAAGAACAGAAATAGTACCGAACGAAATTGCAGAAGAAAGATCCGAAAACCAAGTTGTATTGAATATGGAACAATATCAAGAACCCTAGTTATTTCCTAAACTATTAGTGAAAGACTTAATGATAAAAACTTAGATGATTGTATCTCAGGAACGAGTTACGTTATATAGGCAAACGTACGCAACTTTATTCTAAAACCTAAACACAATGGGCTTCATCAATCTCGATCTTTTATTTTGCGTCAGACCCGTTGTTCAGTCGATCGACCATAAGCATCAGTCGATCGACCAACTTGCGCTGTACAGGAGCTGTTGTATGTCGTGCTCTGGTCGATCGACCATGTAGGTCAGTCGATCGACCAAGGGTGCTGTACAGTAGTGCATTCTGACGAATTCTGCAGCGCGCACCGATCTTAAAACAGCTGCCATTTCTTCATTACTTGGTCAAATAAGGCGTTTTACGCGGAGTTGGAAAGCTAAGAGGATAAGCTTTCACTTCCAATTGGAATCACTCGATTATCAGCTTTAGAACTCGAGATATTGCCATCTGAAGCAGGCTGCAATAATGTGAAGCGCTTCTTTGCTTGTTAAACTCGTACGCACCAATGCTTTTGCTATCTTTAGGCCTTGAAACGCGCACCAAGCTCATTCCTCGAGTCACTACTCCATGTCAAATGCAATGCTAAGTACTTAGGGACGGATTTGGCTCGATTTCTACTCATTTCCGCATAAATCTGCAATATTACATAAAAATACAAAAGTAGACAAAATGGGACAAATAGTAGCATAAACTACATAAATGTGCTCTGAAATGCCTGTAAAATAGGGCGTAAAACAACATATTTAGGACACGCATCAAACTTCCCCAAACCAAACCCTTGCTTGTCCCCAAGCAAGAACTAGACTCGATCTAAAGGAACGAGTTCAAACTCAGAGCGAAATTCAACATGTAAAGCCTAAACCAATTTAATGCACAACTAACAATCAATTAGTAACATGAATCATGCAAACGAGTTATGAAGTCGTTAGAAATATTGCTGAACCGTCAACCATAGAGACTTGTCAAATCGGACTCTCACGGGTCGCTCATATCACACATAAGCACAGGTGAATATATAAGAGAATAGAAAGAATTCATTTCGTAAAGACTCTCACCTAACTACGACCTATAAGAACATGCCTGCAATCTAATATGAAAATGATCTCTACAACCGTACATACGCATTCCAACCAACAAAAGACCATGACACATGCCGAGGTATAAATGTGGATATGTGAGGTATGGGTAAGAAGAGGCAAAACATTTTATGGAAAAGTGGAGGTACAGGTGATCAAGCTAGTACCAAAACGGAACCAAATGGCAGCATCCTTCTTCTTGCTCAAATTTTCAATCAAAACGGTGCTAATTAGAAGCACAAATCTCGCAATCTCCATAATAATTAATCAATCAACTCCCCATAAGATATAAATGCAACATGGGAGCAAAAATCGCCATATAATAAGGACTTTTAATTATGCGAATTGATTCTATATTTTTTTTTTCTTTTTTTTTTCTTTCGGGCTGCAGTCGATCGACCGATGATGCCAGTCGATCGACCGCTTTGAACAGTAAGAACACTTTTTTTTTTTTTTTTTTTTTTTTCTTTTCTTTTTCGAAACATTTTTCATCCTTTTTTTTCCTTTTCTTTCTTTTCTATTTCTTTCTTTCTTTCTTTTCATCTTCCCATCAACATCTCGAACATGAGCATATGCCACCAAAAACGAAGTAACAATCCCGAAAACTAAACTACTAGCTTGACAAGGGCAGGCTAAATGTAGGATGTAGTGATGGGACAAAAAGGCTATTTTTGGCAGTGTGGAGCTTATGGGCATAATAAGAAAAGGGGAACCTCTACCACATGTGTCAACAAACCACAAACCGAATGCATACAGGTATTAAGCAGATTAAGTTCATATTTATGCATATTAAGGAAACATGTCTCATAAGGAGTACTACTCACATTCCTAAATAAACTGGTCATAAATGTCACCAGTTATAGGCTCTAAATATCAGAAATATGATGTAGGTTGCCAAAATTCTAAGTCAAGTCTCAAGTTCAGCAGATAATTTAACGAAAACTCGTAGATATGCATATATGATTCTACTAATAACATGTCAATTAGCAAGGCTTAGGCGTAAACAGATGCAAATGCAATATCATCATTGAAATACTACCATTCCGACTTGACATATACAAAAATAAACGTGCATTTTTTTGAAATTTTTGAAATTTTTCTCAATTTTTTTTTGGATTTTTGTATATATATAGGAAATAAACAAGCAATGCAAAACTGAAATGTAAACGTGAATGCAAGCAAATGATATGCGACGCAAAACCCTTCCCCAAACCAAATCGCACAATGTCCCCATTGTGCAAAATCATGTAATGAAAGAAGAGAGAAACGGGAATTTGCGTAAAATGAAATAAATAAATATGGCATGAAGTGGAAATCGGGAACTCACAAGACTTTAAGCGCAGCAAAAGAAACCTCCCCAAACCAGCGTGAGCTAGGAGGTTTCAGTAGCCAGCAGTGCTACCAATAATTACCTGAAAAGACAAACAAAGCCCACGCATAAAATCGAGAAGGACAATAATGTAACGGTAAAATTGTGCACAATTGGGAAAAATAGAAGAAATAAATGAAATGACGGAAGATAATTGGAGTAGAAAACTCCCTTAAGTCCGCAAATCGACCAAACATAGCAGGAGAGAGGTCATAAACAGGTACAGCAGCGTCCTTGGTCGATCGACTAAGAACGGCAGTCGATCGACCAATGTGTCAGGAACAGTAGCTCCTGGAAAGTGCAACTCAGTCGATCGACTGAAAATACTGCTGTACTCCTTATTTCTTTGTATTTGCTCAATTACTTGAGCTAATGAGGTCTAAAAACCTGCAAGTGCACAATAATACGCGCCCAAAATTGCGCAAAACCCAAATGTAGAGTTTAAAGCGTATAAAATCCTAAGCAAACAAAATAAAATGCGAAGTCTCGCGCACACAAAATACAAAAAAGAAAATCTAACAAAAAGCATTAAAACCAATGTTTTATGAGGAAGCAATTGATCAACTAATAGTTGATCAAGAACGGCCACGGAATGGCCCACTACTAGGCTTCTGACTGAACGCAGTGGCTTCAGAAACTGTCAAATCTTCTCCCGGCCTCCACAACATGGAAACGGAAGAACAACAACGTCTCGCAGCATCCGGATCCCACTCTTTCACCTTAGCGCACAGCTTCTTCTTAGACGGCATATCCTCATCAGGACCTCCTCCTGGATCATATATCCGGGCAGTGCCAGACTTCAAGCTAGGAACACCCAACTCACCTCCGGGGTTTTTGAACCTGCCAAGACCTGTAGAAAGAGAAACAAAGCGATGTTCCTCCAATTTGTCCCCAAACTGGGGCGGAGGCGTCAATTCTATAGCAGCAAATGGTTCAACATAAGGAGTAAGAAGGTATACATAATCGACTAAAGGAGTGGAATTACCTCTAATCGGATAGGAGTGGTCTTCATTTACCTTCTCATCGTCGTTCGGAATAGGCGTTGGTGACGATTTAACAATTCCCAAGGCTGCAGGGGTTGATCGAACGGCATCACTACTCGATCGAGTAGTTTCCTCCTCTAGCATAACTGGTCGATCGACCACTGGTTCCAGTCGATCGAACGCTCTCCCTTCTGCAATGTCATTCGTTCGACCACATAAATCTGCTTGATCGAATTCTTCATGTGCCACAGCATTGAAGTCTTCAATTGACGCTTCATCTTCCCCCAAATCATCATCCTCCGAGTCATACACATCATCATTTTGCTCGGCAGCTACTTGAGCCAAGAGAAGCTCAAGTCTTTTGAAAGAAGCTTCTCTCTGTTCAGCGATTTCTTGCATTTGGAGTTTAAGCATCTCCACCATAGACTTCATTTCCGCACTTTCTTCAGAAGGAAGAGGGTCTTGCTGAGGCGGTGCAAAGGAATATGAAGGCTCTTGGAAGCCTTGCTGATAGTACGGATGTGGGGGTGCATAGAACTGAGCTCTTGAATAATGAAAAGCATAGACTTGGTCCATATCTGCTCGGCACATAACAGTAGCATGCCCCTCAGCGCCACATCTCCCACAAATCTCCACCTGCTGCTCCTAAGAATGGAACATGAGTGGACTCTCCTGAAGTACTGCAAATAAACAACACTAAAGGAGAGGATAAGAACAGCCTCAAGGTACTCAGTCTTCCCTTGAGGCGAAAAACAGACTAAAATAAAGACAACCAAAAATTAGAACAATTGCCTCCCCGGCAACGGCGCCAAAATTTGATACCCGTCGTTGTGAGTACCAAAAATAAATTTATAATTCCTATTAAAACTAACCTAGCCCTAGTGGTAACAGGGTCGAACCACAAGGAGGCGAATGTAATTTCTAATTGTTTAATTTAGTCTAAGATAACGAAAGTGGGGGTTGAATTGATTTGGTCTAAACTAATAGCAAATAAAAAACAATAAACTAAATAAACGGATAAAACAGATAATAAAAGGGGTACTAGGATGGTCGGTTCACTATAGTTTCGGCGGCAGCAAACTAAGTCGGTCTAAATGAAACACATGAGGCGGGAAAACAAAAGGTCCTCTCGGTCCACTCTGAACAGATAGCATCTTTCGATCTCGCTATAAGTCCCTAATATCACTAATACTGACTCTCGTCCTGAAAAGTGACTGATAATCTAAACTGTACCTATCTTTCGATCTCAGCATAGTTTAGTCATTTTAATTGGTGATCTAACAACTGTCCCTATCTCTCGATCTAATGGGTCAGTCATATCCTAAACATTCAACTAGTCGTGTGCACTCGATTCGTCGAATAAAGAGTTAAAACAATTAAAACGAAGGTAAAACCTCACGAGGTCAGTCGATCGACCGGGTAGGGTGGTCGATCGACCAACACGCGATTAGGGCTCCCTAATTCTAATGCCGCCTACACTATAATTCCCCTACATCCTAGCACAATTAATTTAGCTACTCATACTAGGAACGATAACAACAATAAAATTAGGGCATAAAATTACTGAATTCATGATTAAAAAGATTAAATAAGCAATTGACATAAAATGATAAATTGGCTTTTGGGATACTAACTAGCAATTCTATATCTATGAATGATAATAAAGCAATAAACTGGAATAAGAACAGAAATAGTACCGAACGAAATTGCAGAAGAAAGATCCGAAAACCAAGTTGTATTGAATATGGAACAATATCAAGAACCCTAATTATTTCCTAAACTATTAGTGAAAGACTTAATGATAAAAACTTAGATGATTGTATCTCAGGAACGAGTTACGTTATATAGGCAAACGTACGCAACTTTATTCTAAAACCTAAACACAATGGGCTTCCTCAATCTCGATCTTTTATTTTGCGTCAGACCCGTTGTTCAGTCGATCGACCATAAGCATCAGTCGATCGACCAACTTGCGCTGTACAGGAGCTGCTGTATGTCGTGCTCTGGTCGATCGACCATGTAGGTCAGTCGATCGACCAAGGGTGCTGTACAGTAGTGCATTCTGACGAATTCTGCAGCGCGCACCGATCTTAAAACAGCTGCCATTTCTTCGTTACTTGGTCAAATAAGGCGTTCTACGCGGAGTTGGAAAGCTAAGAGGATAAGCTTTCACCTCCAATTGGAATCACTCGATTATCAGCTCTAGAACTCGAGATATTGCCATCTGAAGCAGGCTGCAATAATGTGAAGCGCTTCTTTGCTTGTTAAACTCGTACGCACCAATGCTTTTGCTATCTTTAGGCCTTGAAACGCGCACCAAGCTCATTCCTCGAGTCACTACTCCATGTCAAATGCAATGCTAAGTACTTAGGGACGGATTTGGCTCGATTTCTACTCATTTCCGCATAAATCTGCAATATTACATAAAAATACAAAAGTAGACAAAATGGGGCAAATAGTAGCATAAACTACATAAATGTGCTCTGAAATGCCTGTAAAATAGGGCGTAAAACAACATATTTAGGACACGCATCATGGTGGTTGAAGACGGCATCCTCATCAATCAAAGTACTCCCCTAAAGAGGAGCATAATTCTCACGGAGTTGAACCCGGGGCAAAGGAAGTTAGCCAAAATAGTTATTAGACCTCCCATCACGAAGGTCTTGAGTTGGGTGCTCCCTTGAGAAAAGTCATAAAACCTTGTAAGCATCTCAAGGGGGGTATTGAAGTTGTAACGCCTCGTCCCCCGAACATTTAGATAGGACTCAAGAAATGTTAAATCAATGAGAGTACACCTATCTTGTTCATACCTCCCATTGATGGTACCAGCCACAAAGCGTTCGGTGATCCAAATCACCGGGTGTTGGATAGCGAAGGTATAGCACTGTTTTTGATGGACAAAATCCCTCCCGAAAATAGCCTTCCAAAATAGGTCGACATCGAAATCGGCGGGTTTATCGGTATAGTCGGTCGGCACAACAAGACCGAAAATGTGAGCGAATTGATCAAGTGTAAGGCTATGGTCTAGGTTGCACAACCTAAACTCCATGCTCACATTGGTTCGAGTGTTCGTGTTAATACGAAGGCTACTCAAATATTCCAGGGTGAGACTAAGGTACGTCTCCTCATGGGCATGAAATTTTTTTCCAATCCCTAAGCCATCAAAGAACATCTCGGTGTGGTACCTTATCCCAAGGGTTTCTAACACCTTAGTATCTATAAACTGAGTGGGTTCATAGTTCTTACCTAGCAATTCGACAAACTTCTTGCGGTGGGCATCAGAGGTGAAGAGTACCTCCGGGAAGTACTCAAGTTGCTCTATCCCTCCTCTCATAATGGGGCGGAAGTTCCTTGGCGGCATTATCTCTTGTGGGGATGAAGAGTATGAACCTTTGCGTTTCCTACCGGCCGATTCAACAAGTTTCTTAGCCTTGCCCTTGAGATTCATCATCTTGAACTTGGATAAATGGGGTTTTTGTTGGCTTTCGATGTGATGGGAGTGTTTTGGGGATGAAGATGAGTGATATAGGGTTAGATAAGGTGAAGCAATGAGGGAGAAAGGGCGTGTTTTTATAAAAAAAGGGGGAAGACGAGCGGACACGGGTGGGGCCTGGGCGGATAATTCGAGAAAAACAACAGAATCCGAGCGGCTTCATTGCGGGACGAGCGTCTTGACCCAGCAGAATCCGAGCATCTTACAGAAAATACGCTCGGATTTCATGACAGGAACTTTGCATTTTCTGAAGTAGGCGGAAGACGAGCGTCTTCTGTCTTAGACGAGCGTCTTACTTTGGACGAGCGGCTTCTCGAAAATCCGCTCGGATTTTGGTACAGTTCCAAAACTTTGCTTCAGAAGTCTTTCAGGACGAGCGTCCAAGATTCAATCCGAGCGTCTTCTTTTAGGACGAGTGTCTTTTGCCAAATCCGCTCGGATTCTGTGACAACGCTGAACAGTACCCTGATGAGGGCTTTGGACGAGCGTCCAGCCCTCGAGACGAGCGTCTTTCGCTGTTTTTCTTCCTTTTCTTCCTTTTCTTTGCAAAATCATACCCTTTCACCAACTTGATGTTCCTACCTTATCTTTTTCTGAAATTTTGCTCAATAAAAATGTAAGAAAGTCTCTCTCTCACTACTCTCATGCAAGAAATTAAATAAAAATGCAAAAATGTACAATATTATACAAAGTAAGATTTCTAGAAATATCTTACAAATGGTGGTTTGAGATAGGACTCCACCAAACTAGTTCAAATTGTAGAAATTCTTGTCCATAGAGCTCAAGGCTCTCAATAGAAGATTAAAAGCTTGTGAACAAGCTCCAAATAAGCATAAGTATGGGTTGCTCCATTTGAACATGAAATTTGGCCAAGGAAGCTTGCCATAAGTTCTTTGTTTCACTTTGTCCTTGGTACTAGAGCTTTCCCAATGCATCAAACCAATAAGCCCATGATTCTCGTCAATACTAGGTACGAATTATGGTTCATTTTCATCCGTAGACTTCCACTCATCAACTTCTTCTTCAATTTTGGTGATGATGATAGCATTTTGATTATTCAATCCTTCAAGAGTGGAAGGAAAATTCTCATAGCTTTGATGATCGAGTCCCTTAGAGGTTGGCATTGTGGATGCCAAATTTCCACAAGTAGCTTCACGTGCAAGTTTTTCTTTGAGCTTTTCCACTAAGTAGCTTTTGTATGATGCTTTGACCTTTTGAAGAAGGTCCACCATATCCTCTTCAACAATCATTGGCTCCATGGTAGGTGTCAAGTAGTATTCATGGGAGATAGGGAAAGGACATTCATCTTCATGATAGGATATCTCAAATGTCTCAAGGATAGGTTCCTCAAGCAAGGTGATATTACAAGTCCATCCCTTAGGCTCGTCATCATCGTTGCTATCTTCATATGAATCATGAATGGGGGCTTCATGCAATTCTTTCTCCAACATCTCAATATTCACATTAAAGGACACACCCTCATACTAACAAAGGTTAAGAGTATTTGGCTTATTCAACCTCATATCTTCCTCATCAAACTCCACACTTTCATATTCACAAGAGCTTAAGGAGATTGGCTCTTCCCATTTTTCATTTTCCATGTCAAAAGTTACTACTTCAAATTCACATTCACGATCAATGTCCAAATAGTGGTGGGGAGTGGTTGCTTGGGATTCTTTCCATTGGGCAATTTGAATCTCCAATTCCTCACCTTGGGCAACAATGTCTTGAAGAGCATTGTCCCTCTTTTGGCTTTCCTCTAGCATTTGTTTGAAGAAGTTTTGTTGATCTCCCATTATTTGGAGAATCACATTTTGAATGGGTTCATTTTCTTGTTATGGGTAGGTGTGAAAGTGGTTGTATTGTGGAAATTGAAAGTTATTGTGAAGTGGGTATTGGGTGGGTGGTTGTTGTGGATATTGGATGTGGTGATTTTGGTGGGAAAATTTGGGGTAGTAGTTAGGATTTTCATTGTATGAATAGTATGGTAGGTTTGCGTTGACTTGCTCCTCAAACTCCCCATACCCATAGTCATACTGAAAAGATCCACCACATACTCCATATGAAAAGTCTTGAGCCATCATAGCTAAGACAAGGAAACAACTACAAGCATGGAAACTACACAAAAATGGTAAGAACAATCCTTGAGGAACAAGTTACTCTAGGTGAAAGCAAAATCAAAATAGACAAACAAGTAAGAAATTAATCACATAGCACCATCCGGGGAAACGGCGCCATTTTGATGTGGGTGATGTCGTCGGATCACATCCAATCAAACACATTTATAATACTCAACAAACAACTAGTTAGTGGTAAGTCGAGGTCGATCCATGGGACGGTATGCTTTGGGTTCTAAGTCTATCTATCTCAATTTATGCTAGTATCACAATTGATGGGGTTTGTAGTTGTGTCTAGGCTAATGCAAACAATAAGGTAAAACAAGTAATAAAAGGAAGGATGTAAACAATTGACTAAAAGCACTAGGATGTCATGGGGTCATAGGGGATTCATGGTGTTGATCATACAAACATATTTACAAAGTTGCAAGCAATTAATATTGTGGAGGAACCGAGTTGGTTTATGTCTTACCGTTCATAGGAAGAGTTGGGTCTCGGAGCCGAATCGATTAGATTGTACAACACCTACAAGTCGACTTACTTTCCTCCTATTCAACTTCTATGCATGGTCTAACAAGACTCGAGTTGGTTTATATCTTACAAGTCAAGTTGAGTAGATAAGACGTAGTTGTAAATGCAAGGATTCATAGGCTTAACATTTCATCAAACATAACATGTGCATAAAGTTGACATCACAACAAGCAAGCAATTTAATTATGAAAACACATTAGATTAAGCATGAATCAATCCCCATGTTGGTTTCCCTAATTACCCACTAATCCTAGCTAAGAGACTACTCACTCATTATCAAGTTTTACATGCTAACAAGGTTGTCAATCATATTAACAAGGTAAAGCATGATGAACAAGTAAGAAAGATTAACAATAATTAAAACAAGGATTAAGAGAATTATACCTATGGAGATTCCAAAATAATAAAGTAAAGAATAAAGGAAGAGAACTTGATTGATTGATGAAGGGTTGTCAATCCTCCAATAATAACCCAATAATCTTCAATTACCCAAAAGTAACAAACTTGAACAATAATTAAGGAGAGATTAATGTGAGATTTGTGGAAAGATTAAAGAGTAGTCTATTCTAATATACTCCTAATCTAATCTAAGAGGAATTTCTAATGTGGAGGCTCTCTCCTCTAAAAACTTCATGCTTTGATTATCTACAAGTGGGGTATATATAGTAGAGCTTCATTAGGTTAACTAAGGCTAAATTAGTAATTAACATTTGTGAGTTCTAAACAGGGAATTGCTAGTCTTTCCGGAGAGATGAGCATCTCAGCTGAAGACGCCATGATCCACTCGTCCAGGAGGGGAATCCGCTCGGATTGTTGCAGGGGTGGACGAGCGTCTTTAGGCAAATCTGCTCGGATTGTAGCTAGGGAATCCGAACGTCTTCAAGGCTTGGACGCTCGGATTATGCTTCTTGGACGGGCGTCTTGTCTCTTTGGCCGCTCGGATTCTGCTTCAGAATCCTTCTCTTCGATTACTTCTCATTATTGTAAGATTAGTCTTTAGTTCTCACCTCCTCTTCATACTAGTCCACCTAATGTCGTCAATAAGCTTCCAAATATGCATGAAAGACGGGAATTTCCGCCTTATTATCTTCTTTCCTACAAAGCATACGAAATGCACTAGGAAAGAAAAATAGAAAGCATTTGACGGATAAAATGGCTATGAAATGTTATTATAGTATGCAAATAGGCTCAATTAGGGGACTAAATGTGCGCAAACATGAGTCACATCACAGTACGTGCGCCAGATTCATCAGGTCCGCTCCAGGACCCTCGGTGTACCTCATGCCTTGGCACCTAATTACGATGCACCTTCTTCTGGGGCGCGACCTATAAGTAGGGCCCGCAGGGTGAACGAGGCAGTTATTGAGCTAGTGTCTGAGCTGCAATCCTCTTCTAGTTTTTTTCGGTGATGACCTAGTCTACGTGTCGGCATTGTCCTTCCTCGTCTCGTGGGGAAGGCAGAGTTTTGCGGCTTCCCGATCAGGACGACACCAGTGTCCTTATTGGGCATAATTCTCCTGAGCCTCCTCCTGTTGTCGAGCTTACCTCTAGTCCAGAGGATGGTAAGTGGAAAGCTGAAGCCGAGCTCGAGGTGCGCTCGGTCAAAAAGGTGTGTTTGGTTGTCGGTGGGACTTCGGGCGTTGATATTCTTCCTCTGCATCATAGTTGGTAGTTTATTGGGATTGGATCTTTAAGGGGTCACTTCCTCATTCTTTAATATTTCCGACTTCCTTGATACGAACAAAGTTCAGCCGAACTAGGATCAGGTGTATTCCACCCCTCCGGAGAAGGAGAGTCCTTTTGAATTAGGTGGTTCTCCGCCGCAGTATTTCATGAAGATTCTTCACCTCGCGAACCCATTTCCCCCTTGACCGATGCCTCTCGAGGATGTGCCCTAGCGTATGGAGTTCTTCAGTGGTCAGATGCAGAATAATATCGTTGCTTGCGAGTTTGTAAACCAATCTTGCCGGTTCCTCCATGATGTTGCTGTTCATTATACCAATGCTCTCCGCGATGGGAGGGAGGCCTTAAAGGCCAAGGAGGAGACCGAGAATTAGGTCCGGCTTTCGACTCGGAGGTTGGAGACCGCTGATCTTGCCCTCCAGTGTTCATAAATGAGGGCGATGTTGCTAGAAGAGCGCTTGGCTCATTTTATGGCGTCTCTCAAGGATGCGCAAGTGACGACCTTGGAGGCGTCTGTTCCCGATTTGCACGACCAACTTTCTCATTCAGAGGAGAAGGCGGAGGAGTGATAAGTGTTTTTTTGTCTATCAAACACATTTATAATCTAAACTTAGCATAACAAGTAAATCGAGGTCAATCCTCAAGGATGGTTGATATGTAAATTTTTTTAATAGTCTAAACAGATCAAAGAAGAAGTCAGACAAAGACTCAAGTTTAATGTTTATCGTAATGTGAACTAGAAAGCTAGCGAGTTACTAGAGAGAATGGGAATGTAATTTTGTTTTTGTTTGCTCCTTATAAATGAGCTTAATCAGTTTTGTAGTTGAAACTAGATGCGACAATCAGGTCACTTGAGTCGGGTACAGGTTGGGTCAAAGCAGGTCTGGTCATATTGGGTTAGGGTTGTATCGGGTCAGTGACATGCTTGGGTCAGTTACAGTTCATGTCGGGTCATCGCCGGATTGGCTCATCAGCGAGTGACAAGTCGGGTTGAGCCATTAGCGGGTCAATACCGGGTCAGATTACGAGCATATATTTTATCTTATGTATTTAGTTTTTGATGGTAATTTTATGTTTAAACAATTTGTCGGTGTATTAATTGTAGTTTTAAGTGAAAACAATTAAAATGAATGTCAATTTGGTGTTATTTAAATCATTATTAAGCTAATTCATTTTTTTTTGGTAAAATGTAAGGTACTAATATAAAAAAATGGATAAAACTTGTAACCACTACAAGGCTTGAACCGAACAAAAAATCCAGTCCATACCTAAACAACAACAAATGAAACACAAACTGTCCCTATTCAGACCAACGTAACAAAATAGAGAAGGATCTTATCTTCACCAAACACTATCCCATCTCCTCAAATTCCAAATCTCAAACTCTCCTTCTTCTCACATTCGTCTTCTCAAATGGAAACTCCCCCAAATTAGCGGGTGATGAGAGTTTTAATCCAATCTCTATCTTCATCTCCGATTTTTTTGTTCAATAAAGCAAAGAAATGGGTTCGGAGATCCTCAATAATGAGCCGCGTAATCTTATTCGGTTGGATAATCTTGAGTTCATACTTGTTGGATTTCTTTTGTCGCCATATATTATACATGCAAGCATTGATGGTGGCATCAACAATGGCTTTTCTAGTCTTTGAACCATTCCTGTTCAATCTCCAATGCAATGCAAATTATTCTGGGCTGGTAATACGATATGAAGGCAATCTCCAATCAGATCTATCACCCTTCTACTATAATCACAGAAGAAGAAAAGATGCTCATTGTTCTCATCCGCATCCTCAGATATACAACATGTAACATCCTCAATTATCAATAATTTGTACTGCTTTTCTTTCATATTCAAGCTATTTTGATGATATAACCAAGCTAGAATACTATGTTTTGGTATAGACCAAGGGTTCCATACCAATTGATGCCAATTAATCTGATTTCTCTTATCCCTGAGATATTCATAGCCTTTCGCAATTGTATACTCTTGTCCCTTATCAGTTGTCCAAGTCTGATGTTGATAAGCCTTTGCAAAAATGTCTTTGGTTTGACATATTTTCTTCCAGTACTAGCTAGAGTCATCTGGAGGAGAATATTCATTCATTATCGAGTCATTCATCGGGTTCAGTCAATATCGGATCACGGGTCGGGTCAGGTCAGTTCAGGTTGGAAAAAATCATGTTGTTATCTGTTATTGGTTTAGGTTGGGTCGGTTTTGTTTCGGTTCACCCAATTTCGGGTTCTATCTGTAATACCCAGGATATTTAAGAACGCTGTTGATCGATCTTGTTGACCAAACAGACCTTAGGAGTGTATGGGTGAGGGATCAGGCTTGTAACATGAGTTTTATAGGATTGCTTGCTCGACCTAGCTGAGGCTACTCGGTCGAGTATCACCTATACTCGACCGAGTAGAGCCTATTCGGCCGAGTACTCCCGTACTCGACCGAGTATGGCTGCTGTCGATACGTTAATATAAACGCAAGTTCGCGAGATTCATTTCATTTCTCATTTTTCCTCGACAGTTTCTCTTTCTTTAACCCTAGCCTATATCCCTCTCCTATCACCCCATATCTTCACTCTAATGTATTTAGCCTAAACCTCCACCAGGGAAGGTCGGGATTCGCTGGCGAAGGATGACGTGAGTGGTGGTCGTCTATGTCACCGCCGATGCGTAGTGTTAGGTAAGTTTCTGCCTTGTGTTCTTTTGAGTGATTCTTTGAGTATAGTTGTGTAATAGGAGATGGTTATCATGGTTAGGATGCTTATTGGAGTCGTGCGTGGCTGTGTATGGAGGTCTTACATGCTTTGCGATGAGGTAGGGTTTCCCTACTCAGTTTACTGTTAATTGATTTAAGATTTGTGATTGTATTGTAATTGTGGTTATCTGCAGATCATCGGAGTATGGGTGTTGTGGTGACGGTGGAGATGTGATTGTGTTGAGACGGTGGTGTTGTTGTGACAGCTGTGAGGCTATGGTACGGTGTTGTGTGTATTGGTTGTGGTGGAGTCACTTGCGGGAGTGGCTTCACACCCTAGTTCGCCCTTCGTGGAACCCGCCACGGAAGGGGATGTGCACATTAAGGGATAGGGATTGTTAGTCGCTCGTTGAAGAGCTGGACAAGGTGGGATGGGCTGCGGTCACCCACTGGCGGCGAGGATTACCTGTTGCGATGGGTAATCTGGCAGGGCTACACCCTTTGGGGTGTAGTCGGATTCTGTGCGAGGTCGTGAGACGGGGATAGAGAATGATCGGCTGTTTACTTTGTTATCCTGTCTTACATTTGATTAGTCAGTACCAACCCCGTGTTGTTTTGTGGTGTCGGCGGTGATCCATTCGGGGATGGTGAGCAGTTGGCTTAGCAGGTATTGTTGATTGTGGCTGCTAGGATTGGAGGGATCGAGTCATCGCACTACCAGTTTAGAGATGTGGTGTCATGAGAGTTGTAGTTGTACCTTCATTATAAAGACTTTGTATTGAGTTGTATTGGATAAGACATATTAATAATATAAGGTTGTTCTTTTATTGTCTATATTGATCTACCTCCTCGGGAAATCGAGATGGTGACACCATCATACACTGGGATGGTCCTTGGTAAGACGTTCTGGTGTGCGGGGGTGTTACAAAGTGGTATCAGAGCCGACTATTTTGGAACCTGAACCAATGAATCCAATGAATATAGGGTGTCAATTAAAATGAACCTGGTGTATGTACGTTGGGAGCCCCAGCCGATGCTAGATTTTGGGTGAGTAGGCGCCCTAATTTCAAAATCATGGCCCCATCGGACTTAAGCCAGACACGGGAAAAAGGGTAGCTAGTGAGAGTCGTTGATTGCTTAGTGATGATTGTTGTGTGTATCTATGATTAGGGTGATTTGTGTTATGATGTATGTGTGGAAAGGTTGGAGTGAGTGATGGAATTGTTGCGATGTGCGACCAGTGGTAATTTAACCAATTTGTTTCACGATGAATGTGTTGTGTGTTGAATTGCTGCTTTGTAAATATGATTAAGGTGTATGTTTGGTGTTTAGCAGAATTAGAGATGATGTGAGATAAGAGCTAAACCTTGCAGGTACCGTAATTAAATGCTGAGTATGCTATAAGGATAAGGTGTAACCGTTTCATGGCATAGTGAAGAATGAAGGTAGTAATGATGATAGTATTGGTAGTAGACGTACAAAAATAAATGTTGATATGTGTTTGAGTGGTAGAACTAAGCTTTAATAGTGACGAGCCGGTTGCACGGAACTCCGAACGATATCATTTATTTTGCAGGGATAGTGAAAGTTTATGATTTCCTCTTCACTTTTGGGAACTCGACCGAGTAGATGACTTTACTCGACCGAGTAGACCATACTCGGCTGAGTGTCAAGCTACGCAACCGAGTATCCGTTTGGTGAAAATAATAATCGCTTCTGTTCTTCAAAATTCGACCGAGTAAGAAGGGTACTCGACCGAGTAGCCTACACTCAGCCGAGTATTCTTAAACACTCGACCGAGTAGTCGGAACTCGGCCGAGTATTACTGTAGCAGGACTTATACGGGTTATACAAAAACCCTATTTTCGTTCCTTTCTTTCTTATTTCCGCCTCCCATCTTCCCATTCCCTTTTCTCTAAAAACTCCATATCCTTCCTTCCTCAAGCTTTTGGGTAAAACTTTGGTGTTCTACTTGTTCTTGCTTGCCTCAAATCAGTTTAAGGTAAAATTTAAACTCAATTTTCTCATTTGTTTTCAAAGTTATGGTATCATATCATGCTATATTTCGAATTTCTTGGTAAAACAATTGAAATTTAGTCTTTAACTTATTGATTATTGGATTCAACTGTATATAGATCTTGTGTATGCCTTGATTGATTAATTTCATGGTTTAAAATTCAATTTCTGAATTCTAGGGTTACCAAAAACGAAACTCTCTTTGTTGTTGATGATTATTCCTTAATTGGACAATTTAAAGCTTAAAACCATATAAGTTGTAAGGTAATTGGTGATTTTCTGATAATTTGTCTTAAAGAGATCGTTCAAAAATCGTTATACAATTAAAACAGTCCGTCTTTTGCACTAAGAATTTTTGTGTCAATCCCCTGTTAAAGATTGTTTTCTTGCAGTATGGTGAAAACCAGAGGCTTACCCAACAAAAGAACTCGTGCTAATGTCCAGCTTGAGACTGGTCAGTCAAGCAGTGGACCCGTAGTTCCGCCGGTGGAGGCACATCCATCGGTAATATTCTCTGATTTCAATCATCGTAAGGCTTTTGTGGCTCTTATGCGTCGTCCTTTTCGCCCCACCCGTTGTGTTAATCCTGGTATCCTTGAGACTTTAGGGATCAAAGAGGAGATATTTCATATGTTTCAGATTTTGGGTATGGAGGGGTTGTATCATTTGAGAAAGAAATCCTACCCCCACTTGACCTTGGAGTTTTTGAGCTCTTTTGTCTATGATAAGAAGGGAAAGACTGTTTCTTTTCATCTCATGAATGAAGATCATGAGCTTACCCTAGATGAGTTTGCGGATCACTTGGGTCTTGAGGCCGAGGGGGAGGGGTACCTTAGTGATGTGGCCAAGAACAGTGGTGCACCTCTTTACCTTCCATATTTGACTGGCAGACCTGCCCCTAGTGCCAGTGCCTGTTGGAATATGTGTCCTCCGACAATAATGCGATCACGACTGTTGATCATGATGATCACATGTTTAAGTCTCATTAAAATGAATACAATTGGGAAGTAATTTTGTTACTGTCAACTGGTCAACATATATCGGTAATGATTGGCTTACTAGAGTTTGACATTACTGTCGTGTGACGGTGGTGATCAGTTGACCCCCTAGGTCATACCTAAAGGGCAACCCTCTTAATTGATTATTTAATTAATCGTATAATGTTACGAATTAATTAAATTACTTGAAAATTGACGGACGATTTTGGAAGTAAAATTTACGTATCATATTGAAATGTGATTAAATAAGATACGGTCTGAGTAATTAAATTGTATAATTACTCGGATGAAATAAATTGTTTAATGTAACAATTAAATTGAATGAATTGTTATAAATACAATCTGTTGTGATTTATAAATTGGTAAAATTTTTGGCACAAGTAATTATGAAATTACTAAGTCGATTTTTGTATGTGACGTATTTTTATTAATACGTTGATTTTTAATATGTTAAAAATACATAACAAATATATGTGACATATGACATGTAACATATTGACAATTGACAAAATTAATATGGAATCCATATTAGCTAAAGGTGCCGAAAATAGGAGGGGATGTTAAGCTAATTAATTGTTTAATTAGTAGCTAAACACAATGATTGTTTTGCTTTAGTAGCCATGTAAGTCTATGGTGCATTGTGAAGACAAACCATTTCATGCATTGGCTCACCCAAAAGCCCCCCCTACCACCCGGTTTTTGATGTGAAAAACCATCATTGGTTTTTCATTTTTATTTTACCTATTACTCTAAAATGTGTTAGAGATTAATTCATTCTACTCATCATCCAAAAACATAGTTTTAGAGAGAATTAAAATCCTCCCTTTTATCTCTCTAAAAACCGAAATAGTATAAGAGTTTATAAATATTTTGGTTCCATTTTTCTACCTTGATTAATATTATAACTAGTATTTGTAATATTAATTTAATTAAGAGGAGCCTTGGGTATAATACATAGGGAGAGATCTTACACTTAGATCTTCATTCTTCCATTGGAATAAGCTCAAGAACAAAAGAGAAAGGTGATCTCTTTTGTGCCCTAATTGCCGAAATTTACCATGTAAGGACATGATTTCTCCTCTATTTATTTTATTGTTTGCATGCATAAGATCCGTAATTAATTTTATGACAAATTATTTAGACATATAAGAGTATGTTATTATGTACATGAATCTACATTTCCTTCAATCGGTATCATGAGCCACGGTTGTTTGCATGCAAATTGGTTAAAAGTTTTTCCGAGTTATATGAATAACAAAATAAAACTTGTAAAATTTGTGTTATTATGATATATCACGAAATAATTACATGCATGTTAATATTTCTGGTCCTAAAGTGTTTTAGGATTTTTTGGTTATTTTTTCGGATTTTTATTGTTCATATTTAATAATAATGACATTTAAATGTGATTTTATGAGTAAAAATGTCATTTTTGGTCGATAATTAGCTATACTTCGAATTTTAAGTTGGTTTTTGGATATGTTGTTACATATATTATTTTGAGATAACCTGTAAATTTTCATAATTTTTGCACTTGTTATGCTCGAAAAATGAATTTTTCATTATTAAATTCGGATTTAAGAGAAAAATAGGTTAATATGAGTTAAACTTCGAATCTGGTCATAGAAAATTTATATGTTGTCACATGCAATTTTACAAGATGTGTGTAAAATAATTGGCTATAAAGAAGTCTTTTAGCATGATTTATGAATTTTTGAAGAAAAATGGCATAAATAGTGACATTATTAGTTGAAAATTAATAAAACATATTCTATGACTTAGGAAAAACGTTTAATGTTGCATTTTATTATATTTTTCAGATCTAAAATTGAAAAGTTAATGAAAATAATTTTTCCATGTTTTTATGATTATTTTATTAAATATCGATAAACCGCAACATTGTTTTTCCGAAAAAATTTCGAAATTTTTAACCTAAGATTTTGAACATTATGAGTGTCATGGAATTTTTCCAGAATGTTCATGAATTTAAATTTCAAATTTTGAATTTATTTGAAATTTTTGGATTTATTTGAAGTTTAATAGCTTATTTTTGTAATTTTGGTCCATTTATGAACAATTTTTGTAAATAAAAGTTAATTATGGTCAAATTACTAGTGGAGACTATATTTTGAGTCCTAAGAGGTTAGGGTAATTAACTTATGCATAAATATGAGTTTATGTATTTTTGTGATTATAAAATATTGAAATCACGCGAATCCGTAAAAACCGAGTAATATTTGATATTGGCTAATTAAAAGGCGATTTAGCATAAAAATTGAGCATGTTCTTACATATTATAATGCTGCATTTTCTTTATGATTGTCATATTTATAATTTATGTAATTTTGAATTATGTAATTTTACTTAGTATGGCCTTAGATTTTAATTGGTATTTCCCGAAATGTATGGGAATATCGATTCGGTTGTAATTTTTATTGTGATCTCGTATCACCGTTTTGTAATTTAATAGATTTATTTTATTTTAGTTACAAATGTATAATAGGAAATTATGTAATTTATTATGTAATTTTATTCATTCCGGAGTTCCAAAAGACGGATTACTTCAAGAATGGCGATACATAAAGACGGTGTTACCTCGAGATGCGTGCCACAACCGAAGTTCAAGGGACCAATGGAGTTGGTTTCCGAATATGTAATAGATTAATAGTTTTTCTATTTTAGGAAAGGCCATACTAGGATTTTATCTTTATGCTTGCATTTTATTTTATGTCACATGCATCGCTAAATCGCCATAACTAAACATGCATTGTCTTTTATCGAGTTTATCGACCGTGTCAATTCGAATTATCGTAGTTCACCGCTTTAGTTCACTTAAAACGTGATAGATAATAAATTGACATGACCTCTCGCTAAAACAATTAATTGAGACATAGCCTTACCAAATAGTAGAAACCATGAAAACCTATTTCGCGAGGGAGTGCACTCGGCTACCCCGGGGTACAAACCTTGTTACGTAGGGGAAGTGGGTGATGAATGTTAATCCACCGAATTCATGTTGATAAGGGATGTATCGGCTACCCCGTGCCCAAGTTGATGTGGGTTTGGATAATGGACACATTTATTCGAAATTTGGATTGAACTCAACAAAAGTAATTGATAAGGGTTGTATCGGCTACCCCGTGCCCTTATTGATGTGTTTTGGGCTATAGATAAACATTAGAGTAATTTTATCGACCAAGAGTTCTAAAAGTAGAATCGATTAAAAGGTTAATCCACCGAGTTATATTGATAAAGGTTGCATCGGCTACCCCGTGCCTAAGTCGATATGAATTTGGGTCTTGGAATCATTTATCTAGTTGGGTAGAGGTCACTAGAAAAATGCTTAAAACTTGTTTAAATCATACATTTTTACGAGTATTATTAAACGACATTTGTTTTACTCCTTATATTTTGTTTTGTAGACCACTTCTTATTCATAACAAATGGCAACACCAACACCTAATGCTACACCACTCGCTACTTCATCTTGGCTCCGATCCTTCATGGATCGATGTAAACTTGAAAAGAATGGGTCAAATTTCTCCGAGTGGGATGCCCAACTCAAATTAGCCGCCGAAGGTGACGACAAGCTTCGTTACCTTACCGAGGCCTCTCCACCCGAGCCCACCACTAGGTCCACCGCGGCCACTAGGGAAGCCTATGAGGCTTACCAAAAGGAGTCCGCCGCAATGAAAAATGTCTTAATATTTGCGATGGAGGCGGAACTCCAAAGGAGAGCCTTCAAAATGGGCAATGCTAATGAGATTTACTCCAAACTTGTGACCATGTTTTCACAAACCCCGCGGATCGTCCAATATGAGGCGGCCGCGGCATTCTTTGATCTCGACTTCAAAGAGGGCCAAAAGGTTAGCCCTCATGTGCTCAAACTCATGGAGCTTGTCGAGACCTTGAAGATTCAAAAGGTTGAAATCCCCAAAGAACTCATCGTAGATAGGATTCTACACTCCTTGTCTAAGGTTAAGGCATATGTACAATTCCGGGTGAATTTCAATATGCAAGACAAGGATGTGTCTCTTGAGGAGTTGCACAAGTTACTTGTGCAAGCCGAGAGGGACATGGGGTTAAATGTGAACCCTCCCAAGGATGTGCTTAACAAAAACACAAAGAGTAAGGGGAAGTTCAAGAAGAATGGGAGAAAGGGCAAGAAGCAAGCTCCCACATTCACCAAAGCTAAGTCTTGTGAAGCTAGCACCTCCAAAGTCAAGAAGGGTCCTCTTGATAAGTGCCATTATTGTAATGGCATGGGACATTGGAAGAGGAATTGTTCCAAATATCTTGGTGATATCAAAGCTGGAAAGATCACTCCAGTAGGTAAATGACTAACCTTCTTTTATGTTTCTAAATTCAACTATGGTATTATGATGCAAAGTTGTGATAATGTATCTCCCTTTTTATTGTAAATAGGGCCGCCACCAAGCAAAGACAAAGGAAAAGAAAAACAAGCATAAGAAACCATGAAGAAGCTAAGGATAGCTTTTATGGAGCTTTGTTTTTCATTGTCTTATTTTAAGTTATGTTTTGAATTTTAGAACTTTAAGTTTCCATGTTCGACATGGAAAGGTATTTTGGATAATGGTTTGTATTTTGGATGATAGTGACTTGGTTTGCAACCCAAGTCACACGTTTTATCATTTATCCTTTATGTTCTAAAATTTCATCTTTAAATTGCTTGCGGTTTGAAACATAAGATTATTCGCTTAAAGTGATCTAATAGACAAATATAATGACCGGTTTCATTATATGTCCACATGCTTAAGGCTTGTATATGATCATTTATAAAGTGACTTTGAGTCTATGAACTCTCTTAAAGGTATGTCAACCACCAAATACTCATATGAAATCAATATCTATTAGTCTATCTATGAGATAGTTCTCCTTATATTTCAACATCATTAATTTGTGTCTCATATGCTATCTTTGAATGTTTAGTGTATTCATTCTAAAGATAGAGTGGGAGAAAAATGAGGACACAAGGCAAAATGAAAAGGCAAAATGAAATTGTGTACTTGTGTAAATGAAGATCTATGCAAGAAAGAATGATTTGAATAAAGGTATATCTATTTACATAGTATACCAAATGGATGAGATCTATAGTCTCAAGTTAGTTCTAAATGACTTAAGAGACCAAGTGAAGTAATCATAAGAGTTTATTCTCAAGATAACTACACGAGGAGACCAAAAGAAGTTTTGGAAGAAAAATGACTAATGTAAAGTCTTAACAAGCTTATTGACTAAGGTTATGAATCAATTGACCAATAGTTTCAATCATGAGTTTTACTTAAGAGCCTAAATGAATCATAGTAACATACTAGTTATGATCAAGTCGCAAAGATTGATATTCCGATATCTTCAATAGCCAACGTTTTAACCACGCAAATGTCATTGTTTAACCTCGCTATGAAATGGTTAAACCTCCTTCCGAAAGGGTATTCCGAAGGACCTATTCTAAATATTATTTGTATTTGAATAATGACATTACTACACATCATTATGACATGAGTGTGTTAGAGATTTAAAATCTCTTTCCGTAAGGTTGAGATAAGACCACTTCAAAATAGGCATTTTGAAAGGATATGATGGGAACATATATGGTTTTATCCTAGTAACTTGGCAAAGCAATTTATATTCTTGACAAATTTCGATTGAGAAGTCAATTTCGAAATATGTTGAATTGAGTGGGAGTTAAGAAATTCTCATGTGAAGACATGGAATTTAGTGGGAGCTATCATCCTTGAATGTATAAAACCCATTACTCATTAAAGAATGACGAGCTAATACCTTCTTTCATAAAGAAGCTTTTGAGTTTTCAATTCTGGATGAAAATGGACAATGATGAATCCAATTACATCATGGGATGTTGGATTAGTATTAAGAGATACACATCAAATCAACATACGCAAGAGGTTATTCGTATGAATGAAAATGGGATTACCATTAGCAAGTCATGGTAGTTCATTGAACCTAAGAACGGTTGATCTCATGATTATTAGTAACTAATGTTTCCGCCATTAGAATAATCATGTACATGTCCAATTATAAATCATATGCATAAGAGCATGATGATAGACTTGGTAAGCCAAAATAAAAACGTCATGAATTCTCAAGTAGAATCCGATGAGCGATTTCAGTGTTTGACGGAATGTTCTATTGTGTGTCAAGAAGTTGCACATATTATAGAAAAATCCGAGCACATATGAGGATTTATGAGAATCCCAATTCTTTCATGCCTAGAAAGAGAAATGAGAAGTTTTGGAAAGATGCTTGGTTGAATAAGAGGTTATTCATAAACAATCTTTTCTAGTAAAAGCTAGGACTTATGAGAAGTGCTAAGCTAAATAATCTTGTCAATTGTTACAAGATTCTACAAAACACATACCTAGTGGATTGTGTGTGGATGAATACTTGATCAGTACAAGTTGTATTATTCATCGCAAATTAGTTCGTTATGAGATGATCAGTGAGAAAGTTCTTTCAAGTTAAAGAACCAAAACCAAGGTCAAGAACCTTAATGTGTACTTGGTAAGATTCATGCTATGAGAACATGAATGTGAAGGAAATTGCAAATGTAAGAAGTTTGAACACATGGACACATGGGATGTTAAACTTCTATTGCAATCAATAAGTGTTTACACTTATGATAAACATCACAAGGTTGTAATATGATATTGACTACCCGAGTGTGATGTCAACATTTGTCGTTTGAGTTATTATTAACTCACTTGGTACATTGTTATATCCAAACGGGTTGTGGAGACAATTGAACCCCGTTAAAGTGAACATGGATTAACATTGTTTTTGCCCATAGTTACTTATATGAGGTGACGTCTCGAAGTGACTAGAGTGTGATGCGATTGATGGCAAGTTCAAGTGCCATAGAGTCATGTGTGATGACTAGTCGATCACATAGGCGGATTGTTAGGAACATTTTTGTCGGGCCTTATGACCGCTTATAGAGTTCTGGCAAATTTATATAGCCTGGTCGTGGCGAGAGCTACTATAGTATTCAAATGAGTCGATTCTTTTGACTAAAGACTATTCGCCTAAGATGGCACAGTTTCAGATTAACTTTGATTTGTGTTACTACGACCTTCGTAAATGGGGTCAAATGGGCATATTTTGGGTTATGATGGCTGTGGCTAGTCGAAGGGAATGAGTGAAATAGGAATTGTCCACCCCTAGTCAGGGTTATAACAATATCTCAGAGCCACTCGAGGAGTAATGAACTGGAAATGCGTGGCCACGCTCGGAAGATATCCAGAGTGGATAAATCCGGTCAATCAGTTATTCTCCAGATCGAGGAAACCGCTCTCGATATGATCACTTGCAAGTACGACCTGAAAGACACCTTGCATTGAGTGGGAGATAGTAATAGGACAAGAGAATTGGTGACGCACACTTATCGAGGACAAGTGGGAGATTGTTGGAATATGTGTCCTCCGACAATAATGCGATCACGACTGTTGATCATGATGATCACGTGTTTAAGTCTCATTAAAATGAATACAATTGGGAAGTAATTTTGTTACTGTCAACTGGTCAACATATATCGGTAATGATTGGCTTACTAGAGTTTGACATTATTGTCGTGTGACGGTGGTGATGGTGATCATTGACCCCCTAGGTCATACCTAAAGGGCAACCCTCTTAATTGATTATTTAATTAATCGTATAATGTTACGAATTAATTAAATTACTTGAAAAATTGACGGACGATTTTGGAAGTAAAATTTACGTATCATATTGAAATGTGATTAAATAAGATACGGTCTGAGTAATTAAATTGTATAATTACTCGGATGAAATAAATTGTTTAATGTAACAATTAAATTGAATGAATTGTTATAAATACAATCTGTTGTGATTTATAAATTGGTAAAATTTTTGGCACAAGTAATTATGAAATTACTAAGTCGATTTTTGTATGTGACGTATTTTTATTAATACGTTGATTTTTAATATGTTAAAAATACATAACAAATATATGTGACATATGACATGTAACATATTGACAATTGACAAAATTAATATGGAATCCATATTAGCTAAAGGTGCCGAAAATAGGAGGGGATGTTAAGCTAATTAATTGTTTAATTAGTAGCTAAACACAATGATTGTTTTGCTTTAGTAGCCATGTAAGTCTATGGTGCATTGTGAAGACAAACCATTTCATGCATTGGCTCACCCAAAAGCACCCCCTACCACCCGGTTTTTGATGTGAAAAACCATCATTGGTTTTTCATTTTTATTTTACCTATTACTCTAAAATGTGTTAGAGATTAATTCATTCTACTCATCATCCAAAAACATAGTTTTAGAGAGAATTAAAATCCTCCCTTTTATCTCTCTAAAAACCGAAATAGTATAAGAGTTTATAAATATTTTGGTTCCATTTTTCTACCTTGATTAATATTATAACTAGTATTTGTAATATTAATTTAATTAAGAGGAGCCTTGGGTATAATACATAGGGAGAGATCTTACACTTAGATCTTCATTCTTCCATTGGAATAAGCTCAAGAACAAAAGAGAAAGGTGATCTCTTTTGTGCCCTAATTGCCGAAATTTACCATGTAAGGACATGATTTCTCCTCTATTTATTTTATTGTTTGCATGCATAAGATCCGTAATTAATTTTATGACAAATTATTTAGACATATAAGAGTATGTTATTATGTACATGAATCTACATTTCCTTCAGTGCCATGTTGATTAATGATGTGCAGCACGTTTCCCTTCGTATGTTCCTGAGGATGTTGACCTGTTTGTTGTACTCGAGAGATGACGTGAGCAAGCTCAATTCTCACGAAGTCATGCTCCTTATGTCCTACCTTAACCTACACCGTCATAAACCGTTCTACTACAGTGCTCATGGTGTAGTGTGCTCTTGTCTTGAGCGCATAGCACAGTCCGATACCCGACACATAGCTTGCGGGGCCATAGTGACCCGCCTAACTCAGCGCCTGACATATTTTGAGGCCCCACCGCCTGAGGGGAGTGAGTATGTAGAGATTGTGCCTACCATGGATGCTCAGTACTGGCGTTTGAACAGATGGTTGAGGAAGATGGATGATAGGTCTTATGCCTGGAGGGTGAAGGGAACTATGTGGATGGTACTTCCGGACCCAGCCCATCTCCCTGTTGTTGATCATTTGGCTGAGTGGGAGACTTGTGCCATTCCGAAACCTGAGCGCCAGTCCTACCTGATTGACCCACGGATTCTCTTGGACCTACCTGAGCCTGTCACCGTGCACGAGGGACGATGGAGGCACCTCCCCCACCTCGGGAGCGCCGTGGAGTGAGGCAGTCTAGGGCAGACCCGGTTGTACCTGAGCTCTCTTACTCTGCCCCTAACTCCTATCCTTACCACCCTTACGAGTATTCGCCCTACCCCACAGTGCATGATCCTAGGATGCAGCCGCATGATCTGGCTGAGCGGATCTCCTCTACTTTGGTGCTCTGCAACCTGCATGAGATGACCCTTAACCAGGGCATAGGGACATAGCTAGCACAGTCTGTCTGGTGGAGGGGACCGGGAGTGGATACGGGAGTATTCCACAACTATGGAGTTGACCCGAGTTACTGGAGACCTCCGGAGGAGACGGAGTTTGGCTACCTTGCGGGACCGTGGGGAGCCAACTCTGGCAGTCAGCTAAGAGGGGATTACTCAGCAGCAGCAGGCTTTCCAGGAGAGGGGAGTTCAGGTGCAGGTACCTCAGGCGCAAGTGGTGATGATGACATGGAGGAGGGTCCTCGTTTTTGATCTTGTGTTGTTAGGTTGTTTGGTTTGATTCCTTTGATGTTGGATTTATTTCGTTTGTGTTGGATTTGGTATTTCTGTTTTGCATGTTGCTTTCGGAATTCATTATCTTCTGTTGGATGACTGTACTCGGCCATAAGGCCGTTAATTATTTTATTTATCGTGTGGAGACGAGTTGGATTTCGTTATGTTAGAGACTAGTTGTGTTTGATATTGCTGGGAAGAGTTTGATGCAGGTTGACTGTGAATGCTCTAGGTGATGTCGCCAAAATGCTCTCTGGCTGTCATAACTCGACCGAGCATAGGTACTACTCGACCTAGTAGAGCTTACTCGGCCGAGTATACAAATATACTCGACCGAGTAAAGCTTACTCGGCCGAGTAGCGTTTCATACTCGGCCGATTATTGCTGACACAGGGACCCTGATGTATAATAGCGATGTGAATTGCATGAGTTATGTGAATAATTGTATGAGGAGTTGGTTAGTCCTTATTTTGCCAGTTTATACAATAAGATTGATTATGATTATGTCCCAGGTACATGATTGTTGAGATAACCTACTAATTTATGAATGTTTCGTTATATAACATTGGTTGGTATCCAGGAATTTGGTTGTCCAGGGGAGGAATACCCGAGTCTTTAAATAATGTAGAAAGATAATACAATACCATACAGTGCTGTAACTGTTACCAGTCTTATGCGTGGATATGTTTGGTGACGGTTATAATCGCCCCAGCTGGTCACGAATTAAGCTGCTATCTTGTGTTAACCCCACAATTTTTATTTTTATGTACTACTTAGTTGCTGAAATATTCTTTCTGTACAAGTTGCAAGCGTATAATGTCATAAAGTAAGTTGTGCTACAAGAGTTTATGAGTAATGTCATGTGTGTATTAGCGGTGGGCACGGGAAGTGGCTAGTGGTGAACTTCGGGGACGAAGTTCCTTTAAGAGGGGAAGAGTAATGTCGCGAAAATAAGTATTTATTTATACGTATTTAATTATACCTATGATATTTGGAATCACATGTATGTTAGGCATGTTAGCATTCAGAGTCTCATTTATGTTTCCTTGAAGTTGTATCCATGTTGTACTCAAGTAGTATGAAGATTATACTTTGCACGTGTGTCTTAATTCAATTTATGTGATACTTGGTATAGGCGTATGGAATGTGGTGGTTGAGTACTGTTTTTGAGTATTGTTTTGCAATTGTGTATGGTTGCTAGTCGTTGTATCGCTTTTAACAAGAGAGTGCATATGAATTCATTAATTTCTGTAAGTATATGTGAAAGTTGGTGATTAGTATTGTTTGGAAGAGTAGCTATGATGGGTGATTGTGTTTGAGTAATGTGGTATGACGATAATGTCAGGATGGTTGGAGTTTGTGCGCCTTTGTGTAAGTGGTTAGTGTCACAGTGTGTAACCCTGAGGGGAGTGGCATGCGGGCTGAACTTCGGGGACGAAGTTCTTTTTAAGGGGGGAAGAATGTAATACCCAGGATATTTAAGAACGCTGTTGATCGATCTTGTTGACCAAACAGACCTTAGGGATGTATGGGTGAGGGATCAGGCTTGTAACATGAGTTTTATAGGATTGCTTGCTCGACCTAGCTGAGGATACTCGGTCGAGTATCACCTATACTCGACCGAGTAGAGCCTACTCGGCCGAGTAATCCCGTACTCGACCAAGTATGGCTGCTGTCGACACGTTAATATAAACGCAAGTTCGCGAGATTCATTTCATTTCTCATTTTTCCTCGACAGTTTCTCTTTCTTTAACCCTAGCCTATCTCCCTCTCCTATCACCCCATATCTTCACTCTAATGTATTTAGCCTAAACCTCCACCATGGGAAGGTCGAGATTCGCTGGGGAAGGATGAAGTGAGTGGTGGTCGTCTATGTCACCGCCGATGCGTAATGTTAGGTAAGTTTCTGCCTTGTGTTCTTTTGAGTGATTCTTTGAGTATAGTTGTGTAATAAGAGATGGTTATCATGGTTAGGATGCTTATTGGAGTCGTGCGTGGCTGTGTATGGAGGTCTTACATGCTTTGCGACGAGGTAGGGTTTCCCTACTCAGTTTACTGTTAATTGATTTAAGATTTGTGATTGTATTGTAATTGTGGTTATCTGCTGATCATCGGAGTATGGGTGTTGTGGTGACGGTGGAGATGTGATTGTGTTGAGACGGTGGTGTTGTTGTGACAGCTGTGAGGCTATGGTACGGTGTTGTGTGTATTGGTTGTGGTGGAGTCACTTGCGGGAGTGGCTTCACACCCTAGTTCGCCCTTCGTGGAACCCGCCACGGAAGGGGATGTGCACATTAAGGGACAGGGATTGTTAGTCGCTCGTTGAAGAGCTGAACAAGGTGGGATGGGCTGCGGTCACCCACTGGCAGCGAGGATTACATGTTGCGATGGGTAATCTGGCAGGGCTACACCCTTTGGGGTGTAGTCAGATTCTGTGCGAGGTCGTGAGACGGGGATAGAGAATGATCAGCTGTTTACTTTGTTATCCTGTCTTACATTTGATTAGTCAGTACAGACCCCGTGTTATTTTGTGGTGTCCGCGGTGATCCATTCGGGGATGGTGAGCAGTTGGCTTAGCAGGTATTATTGATTGTGGCTGCTAGGATTGGAGGGATCGAGTCATCGCGCTACCAGTTTAGAGATGTGGTGTCATGAGAGTTGTAGTTGTACCTTCATTATAAAGACTTTGTATTGAGTTGTATTGGATAAGACATATTAATAATATAAGGTTGTTCTTTTATTGTCTAATTTGATCTACCTCCTCGGGAAACCGAGATGGTGACACCATCATACACTGGGATATATTTATGCACATTTAGTCCCCTAATTGAACCTAATTTTGCATACTAATATAGCATTTCATGGCCATTTTTTCCGTCAAATCCTTTCTATTTTGCTTTCCTAGTGCATTTTATATGTTTTATAGGAAAGGAGATAATGAGGCGGAATTCCCGTCTCTCGCACATATTTGGAAGCTTATTAACGATCTTGGATGGACTAGTATGAAGAGGAGGCAATAATGATGACCAAGGATGTAGGAATAAAGAGTATATAGAAGGATCACAGGCCTAAAACCAAGAAAAAGGGAAACAACAGCTCAACCCGCTCGGGTCAAGCTCAAGTAGAGCGAGTTACAGCTCAACCCGCTCGGGTCATTTTCAACCCGCTCAAGTTGAAACTCAGGACGCGCGATTTTCACTCGGGTTGAGCGGATTGTTTTGCAGCAAGCTTTTCTTTGCAATGGGGAGTCGTGCATGTCCTTGAGGGACTTGCAAGACACCAATCTTCTCTTAAGGGCTTAATCGTCATTTAAGCCCTTTGTAACCCTAATTCTTGTACTTAATTTTTAGTATAAATATCCCATTGTACTACCTAGATAATTATCAAGCTTTCTTAGATTAAATCAAGCTCTCTTAGATTAGATTAGGAGTAGATTAGAATAGATTTACCTTTAATTTTTCCACAAAATTACACATTAATCTTTCCTTAATAATTGTTCAAGCATTCTTATTTATTATTAGGTAATTGAAGATTAATTGGGTTATTATTGGGGAATTGACAACTCTTCATCAATCAATCAAGTTTTCTTCTTTATTCTTTCCTTTCCATTTGTTCATCTTAAGTTTGGTATAATTCCTTTACTCTTTACTCTTTATTGCTTATTTCATCACTCTTTTATCATGTTTATACTTGTTGTGATGATTGACACCATTGATAACATGTTTTCCATGATCATAAGTGAGTAGTTACTTAACTAGGATTAGTGGAGGATTAGGGGAGCTAATCATGGGATAGATTTATGCTTAATGAGTTCATATGAATGCTTGCTTATTGTTCTTCAACTTATGCATATATCATGTTTGATGAAATGCTTGATTGACAATCTAACATGTTTCTCTTATCCTTTCAAAAGGCTTGTAAGATATAAACCAACTCAGGCCTTTTAGACCTTGCATATTGTTAAATAGAAAAAACCCAAGTCGACTGGTAGGTGTTGTAAAGTCTTAACCGACTCGGCTCCGAGACGTAAGTTTCCCTAGGAATTAGTTTGTTAGACCATGCATATAGTTTAATGGGAAGAATTAAGTCGACTTGTAGGTTTTGTAAAGTTGTAAATGACTCGGCTCCAGGATCCAAATCTTCCTATGAATTATAAGATATGAACTAACTCAATTCCAATAATAATAACTACTTGCATCTCTATAACTCATTTATGCTATCTTACCATGATTCCCCTATGATCCCATGACATCCTAGTGCCTTTAATTATTTGTTTACATCCTTATTTTATTGCTTTTTTTACTTTATTGATTTCATCAATTTAGAACCATCAACTCAATACCTAACAATTGTGAAACTAGCATATATTAAGATAGACAAACTTAGAACCCAAAGCACACCGTCCCGTGGATCGACCTCGACTTAACCACTATCTAGTTGTTTATTGAGAAATATAAATGTGTTTGATTGAGTGAACAAAGACTCGCTCACCATCAAAATGGTGCCGTTGCCGGGGACGGTGTTTTGTGATTAAGTTCTTACTTGTTTGTCTATTTTTAATTGTGCTTTAACCTTGAGGAACTTGTTCCTCAAGGTCGTTCTTACCGTTTTGTTGTAGTTTCCATGCTTGTAGTTGTTTCCTTGTCTTAGCTATGATGGCTCAAGACTTGACATATGGAGTATGTGGTGGATCTTTTGAGTATGACTATGGGTATGGGGAGTTTAAGGAGCAAGTCAACACAAACCTACCTTACTACTCATACAATGAAAATCCTAACTACTACCCCAACTTTCCCCGCCAAAACCACCACACCCAATATCCACAACAACCACCCACCCAAAACTCACTTTACAACCAATTCCAAATGCCACAATATGACCACTTTCACACCCACCCACAACAAAAAGATGAGCCCAACTTTGACATTCAAAATATGGTTCTCCAAATGATGGGAGACCAACAAAACTTCTTCACACAAATGCTAGGAGAGTGACAAAATAGAACAATGTTCTTCAAAGCATTGTTACCCAAGGTGAGGAGTTGGCAATTCGAATTGCCCAAATGAAGGTGTAGATACCCAGTATCTGCTGAGACTCAACAAACACCCGATGATTATCGGACTATGAAATGCTTTGGAATCGCGGCGTTTGATCGACAGTTTGTGTACAACTTTACGTCGGAAAACTTAAAACGATTTCGAAAATAAAACATTTCAAAACTTTTCAAAAGTACCTGGAGTTTTTAATGCACGACGACGGGGTCACAATGACACTAACTAGAGTCAAAACCGACACCGGACCAAAAACCGACTCAAAAATTGAAATCCCGACTCCAACAACGAGTCAAACCGGTCAACCACTAAAAACAAAACATTCAAAGCCTTCTATACTAAGATTTCCCGGATTCATGAATGGTCAAGTACCAAACATGTGACTACAAATATTAGGATAGAACAAATCATGATTGCACTTGTGTGAAAGTGACAGGACAACTCGAAGACCCGCGACGTGCCTCGCGCCTCTTTTAGCAGCCCAGGTGGCCACGTCGCTCAAAACTCACACAACCACTCATTTTCCTATAAATACTCCTCAAATGCCCCCATTTGAGAACTTACGCGAGTGTCCGCCCCGATTTTCTCCCTCAAAATTCTCGACTCGACTTCTTAAGTCACAATCCGACGCGTATTTACGACCCACCGATCGTAAATACAAACCTTACACATTGTTTGGTACCGTCATCGTGCATTAAATCACTTGACCGACCAATTCGACCACTACACCGTCACTAATATTAATAAAACACTCTTTTTACTTACCAAAACGGTTTTAAACCGAGTCTTTTCCGACCAAACAAGTTGTTACACTTACGTTGGTTTCTCGCCATAACCAAACATGTAAGTATGAAGGTGTAAAAATCCTTTTTTTATCATGTCTTCATTTGTTTTATGACTATAACATACTAAAACATGCATAACATGATTCAAAACATGGGATAAACGAGCCAAAACTAAGTTTTAGCCTGAGGCAGAAGCCCCTTATTGTGCACATAGGCTCGCGCCTTAATGGGGTGTCCAGGTCAAAACTCAACCGTGTTTGTTCTTGTCTTTCCCCTTTAATCCGTTTTCATATTTGTAATCGGTTTTTACCATTTCAAATATTTTCAAACCTTTTTTATTTTATTTTATTTGTTTTTAACCATAAAATATTTTTCACCCTTGGTTCCTCATACCACTACGGTTAAATCCGTGTTTCGGTGATAATATTTGGTTAATAACATTTAAAAGGTATTTAAAGCCTTTTATTTCTTTACAATTTGGGTGGTATTTTAAAGCCTTTCATCATTTCTTCACATTTTCAAAACAAGCATATTAGTCACCAACACAAAGTCATCCTTGGTCCTACATACCATGCCGGATTTTAACCCGGGTACGATGATGAGTATCGACTAATTATATTCAAATGAACTTAAAACAATTAGTTCATAATTATTTTCAAAACTATTTATGTCAAGCTTGTCAAGTCGAACCCGACACCGAATATCATCAAAATAATGACGATTATTCAAATCCCGTTCTTCAAATCAACAAATACGGTCTAAACGACCCTTTCAAACCAAATCGGGTCAAATACCCATTTTTCAATACGTTTTATAAACATTTTCCAAATGGTCAGAACACGGCATATAACCGTTGGTTTACCCGCCCCTAAAACAGGCCCCTTCTTTCTTATTTCCAAAACCAGGGGAGGCCCTCTTACACCGCCGGCATGCTCGCGCCTCATATGGCCGCCTGGCACAGGCCTGTTCCTTTTCCAGCATTAGTCTAGGACGATCCCGACTCCGGTTAGCCCGGATATAGGACGGATCAGATGACTATTTGCTCATTCAAAAATCATATTTGCAAAATGCTTTACTAAGACAAATGGATCACGTTATGCAACATAAACCTAATGCGGTAAATGGATGTTTAATTTCCGTCTTGCATGCAAATCAACCATTAATCCAACTCGACATCTTATACTTGATACTTAGATTAAATCAACCGACTTAGAAAGCTCTCACATGTTAGGTTTAAATTATTGGATGCGCATTCATGCATTTAAACCGTTTTATCAACTTTTGCATTCAACCAACCAAGATCGATCAGTAGAGGCTGCTACCGCGGGCGGGATTGGGTGTCTGATTAAAGCGCTTCCCAATACGTACCTTCGCCTCTTACTCAGAAACTTTGGATAGTGGACGACCTTATCCAGGGCGTACGAGAGTCATTCTAGAGATAGGACGCTAAAGAGGGACGATTCCTTATCTTTAGTACCTATGTCAAACACTGCTTTGTGCTTCGTTTGACCGAGGTATAAAGTGGATTCGAACGGGTTCCAAGCATCCCACAAATGCTTGGTGGCGACTCCGAACATCTCTAATCGTTTCGAGACCCTTACCGAGACGAAACCGACCGATCTAAAACAATCCGGTCGAAAGCATTTTTACGCCGCCGGGCGTGGCTTTCAAATGACCGCTGTATGTTCATAGATCGGCTGGGCTTGCAGGTGGGCCATGTCCACAGATTGGCGACTCCGCTGGGTAGAACTAGGACACTTACGTCTTTGTGATCCGTAGTTGGTGAGACTCGAACGAGGTCTTGGTTGGAATGAATTAATTGATATTACGGTCACGGTCGGGTTCCTTGTCCGGGCCCATAACCTAACCTTTATCGACCAATTGGCTCGTCTCATCAGCGTTAGTTTTTTCATCCCCTCGTTTCGAATCCCAATTGAGTCACGTATACCATTGACGTCACACATTTCTGTTTCGTCAAAGAGCTTTCATCACTTTCGAGCACGAGGCTAGGGCACCCTCCTTACATATTTTGTTTGGATTGGTATCCCTCTCGCAAATCGGGGTTTGATTGCTTGGTGTGTAACCCACCCTTCTAAGGCAAAACCCGTGTCAGCATAATGCATAATATAATGAACTGTGAGTACTTATGTGCTACTTGATCATAAGTCATTCCGTGTCATTTTCAAACCTTCAAAATCACCTTTTTGCGCTGTTATAATGGCCATTTCAAACCTCGGTCTTTTGCCAACCGTTGCACGCCTTTCTAGGCCGTCGCAATGATGATTTTCAAACCCGGTTTTTATAACCATTTCAACACGCCTTTCTAGGCCGTCGTAATGACGATTTTCAAACCCGGTTTTTATAACCATTTCAACACGCCTTTCTAGGCCGTCGTAATGACGACTTTCAAACCTGGTTTTTTTAACCATTTCAACACGCCTTTCTAGGCCGTCGTAATGACGATTTTCAAACTCGGTTCTTTACAACCATTTCAAATCACCTTTTTACGCCGCTATAATCGCCGCGTCTAGACACAGATTTTAACCCATTTTGCGCCGACAATGGCTCTTTCAAAACCCGAGAAAAGCACACACCCTTTTCTCGAGACACTTTCGAGATCCCGAGGACCATGCACCGTCCCCGAGACCTCTTCAAACATTTCAAATTCGATTTTCAAAACATAAAATTTTGAATTTCAAAACTGTCTTGGGAGACAATACATTGTTTTCTGATCCGATTCAAACTCAAACCGTCTTTTGCAAATAAACTTATGACAACCCTTTCAACTGATCGACTTGCGGGGATCTCTATCTTCGGAAGCCGTCCATAAAGCGACAAATGAATCTTTTTGAAAATTTCTATTTTCAAAAACTTCAGTCCACCGTTCCAATTCCGCCTCGTATCTATCGAGTCGAAGGAAACGTACTTATGGGTCTTTACTTATGAGTCATCTCACCACGAGACTCGTCCAATGGCGCCACGCCACTACATTGGACGCGTGTCAAAAGTTCGGTCAACACCGTCACGTCATAAATCGAGTCAGCACCAAGGAACCATACACGGTCCCCATCGTCTTGTTGAGTCTGATCTTTGTCTCGTCCTTTGTGTTGTCTGTGTTCACTCTTTGAACCGTGTCGAATTGATTTGTAATGGGAGCCGTTTTTTTGCCTCAGAACCATGGCCCCGTCTTCAACTTCGTCTGTCAACAGCAACAACAATGATAACAGTAGAGATGTCACGGCTGCTCAGCTAGCTAGCCTGCTCACCGCTCTTAAGGTCACTCTAGATCGTGTCGAGACCCGTATCGACACCCTGGAAAACAAAGAAGCTAGAGAACATAATACTCCACCTTTGACTGAAATTGAGAAAAGGCTCAAGCTCTTGGAAGAACAGCTCCTAGCCCGGGGTAACAATATCCATCTTGAGAACAACCGAAGGTTCGAACCTGTTGGGGATAAATTACCTGACAACTTTACCCTAACTGATGTACCTAAGTTCAAAGGAGTGGAGGACCCGCTCAATCATATCCGTGTCTTCAAAGACTACATGGCCATTAAAGGGGTCAAACATGAGCTCTTCACCCGGATCTTTCCGTCCTCTTTGGAACCGATCCCTCGCTTGTGGTACTACTCCCTCGATCCGAAAAACCTTACTACTTGGGATGAAGTCGCAGTTGAATTCGCCAAGTAATATGCCGACAATGTTGAAATCCAAGCCAATACCCATACCCTTGAGGTCCTAACCCAGAACGACAAGGAGGGATTCACCGAGTTCTTAACCCATTGAAGGAGGGTAAGTACTCAGCTAGTCAGCAAGCCGAGTGAATCAACTTTGGTGGAAAAGTTCGTCAACATTCTCTTGATTTATGCCAACTTACTGAGGTATCAAAATATTAAGACCTTCCAAGATCTGCAACTTCTGGGGACACGCATTGAAGATGATCTCTGAAAGGGTGTCTTGGCCAAGACCACTGGCAGAGGCTACCAAGGATCCACCTCAACCGGGTCTCGCCCTTACGGCCAAACAAACAAAATTGATGAGGTCAACCTCGTTGAACCATCTGCTAAGAGAGCTGAGCGCCCCGAGAGAGTGTTCACTAATATAGGGTCAACTTATCCAAGTGCCCTGAAGAGGCTCATGGACCAGGGAAAGTTACAACCAATCGAACCCACCCCGGATCTGACCGATGCTAAGAAATCCCGCTTCTGGAACCCCAATGCCTACTGTCAGTACCATCAAGGGAAAGGGCATGATACAGAAACCTGCTTCAAACTCAAACACATCATCCAAGACATGATTGAGAAAGGGGATTTGCCTTTACCCCAACCAACTAAGCCAAACAACAAAACAAAACCTCTCGGAATCCACGCTATCTCCAAAGCTGAACAAACTCTGGACTGCTCTCACCTCATCCTTTCAGTTGATGACGAGGTAAACACCTTGGAGAAAAATCCCTCGGACGGGTTATTTGTGTTCAGTGCCACAAATATGCTCACCATGTTCCAACAGGTTGAGGAAGCCATAGCCACCCCCTCCGAGAGGATCACCCGACTTGACGATGCCTACCACCGACTTATCTTCAATCCTCCGCCACCATGCCCGAGGGAGAGTCCCCCGAGTGCCCAAAACTACCCTCACCAGGACGGATTGCTCCCGCGACCATTCTGGCATTTACCTCACAATAATCACCCTCACAATAACCAACCTCACAAAAACTACCCTCACAAAAATTACCCTCACATAAATATCCCTCAAGAAAATTGCCCACCAAGGAATACCCCTCCAAGGTGCGTTCGAGATCCTGAAATCAATGGCATCTGGAGAGATCATGTTGAAGATGTCTATATTGTCCCAGGGAAAGAGAAACGGGTGAAAGAGATCGGTCACCTTACCCGGTCCGGACGCCCATATCAGAACCCGAACAATTCATCGGTCGCTCCAACAACAAACGACCAAGTCGTCCCGGAAGTAGACACTCAACCAAGAGCTCCTGAGAATTCGATCCTCAAGCAGCTTCAGAAGGCAAAAGCCGAGATCTCGATCTGGCATCTGATCGCGACATCCTTTGAGCATCGACATGCTTTGCTACAGGCCTTGGGAAAATTAACTGTGCCCTTCTCCTCTTCCCCTGAAGAAATAGTGGCACATATGATGAGGGACGCCTCTGACTTGAACAACCCAGTCGTCTTCTCTGACGAAGATATCCCTCCCTTCGGAGCCCATCATAACCTTGCTCTGTACATTACCGTACAATGTCTCAGAAAGAATGTGCCCATGGTCCTTGTAGATGACGGATCCGCGGTAAATGTCATTCCCCTCAAGACTTCTCACAAGCTGGGTACTAAGGATGCTGATTTGGTCCCAACAAATTAAGGAGTACGCGCCTACGACGGCACTCGTCGCAAGGTCGCGGGGCTCATCACTCTAACTGTCGCAACCGGACCACTTGAAAGACAAACCAGTTTTCAGGTGGTCGACATCGACGCCTCCTTCAATATGCTCCTGGGACCTCCCTAGATTCACGCCGTCAAGGCAGTTACCTCAAATCCCCACCAGAAGATCAGGGTCCCCTTCAACGGGAAACAATCACAATTCCTGCTTCCCCGATCAAAGCTGTCATAGGAAAGGGAATAGCCTCACAGACCATTGAGGAAGATGACAATGAAATGTGGGGGTTCCAAGCTGTGAATGCCATAACTAATGAATCAACACCTTTTGATTGTGACCCGTTTGCCAACCTCACAGTCAACCACATCATGATGCGCCAGGGTTACTTCCTGGGTTTGCCCCTCAATCCACTGAAGAGCACCTTACCTCCCTTGAAACAGGCTAAGGTCCCCAACATTCTATTCGGACTAGGATATGAGCCTACCGATGAAGATATCCAGGAGATGAACCTCCTAGTTCGAAAACGCAAGAAGCACGGAGTTATCCTCCGTCCCTATCATCTGACCCTCAACGGATACTTTGTCCCCGAGGGAGAATCAGAGCTCTACCATGGCTTTTCGGAGCCGATCTATGACTCTGTGGCCAAGGCCAGATACCCGGGTATGGAAGTCTTCCAGGACTGCTACTTCATCCCCAACAACACCAAAGCTGCATCAACCGAGGCTAAGCCGTCATCATGCCTCGATGGAAAAGCTGTCACTCTCCTCTTTGGAGAAGATAACATCAAGCACCTCGACTATGAGGACATTATCAACATCACCCTGAAGGACAACCAATTTGACCCAACCACCTTTATCTCCGACACTGACTCCGAGAAAGCTACACAAGGCTGGAGGAAGACCGTCAAGTGGACTGTTCGCCGAGGCCGCATTCTCAATATCACAACTGGAGAAGGCCCTATGTTCAAAGAGGGAAGTGGTGAAGAATCTGAATCTGAGTTTGAGTCGGAGTCAGAGCCTGTCATAGCTCCTAACACTCCTGATGTCCCAGTCAAGGTCCCCTTCCCACTATTTTATCACAAGGTCGTGGCTGATTCAAAGGCTGAGTCTACTAGGGTCATTCTCACTCCCATGAAAATGAAAGGTGACAACCTGGAGCCTGTTCTAGGGGCCACCTCCTCTGCTGTGTCGCCTCTGACCGACCACGATATGTCTGTCCTCTCCTTGCTTTTCGCTCGTGTCAACTTAATGAACGCTAAGTTTGCTTATGACTCGTCTCAATTTAACTGCAATGAAATTCTAAATGACTATAAGGAATTTGACTTGAGTGACTACCCACCTCACCTAGCCAAAGAACTTGACAAACGGGAAACCAGAACCCCCATCATTGAGGAGACCGAACCTATTAACGTTGGAACCGACAACACACCTCAAGAACTTAGGATAAGGACAACCCTGGACCTCTCGGAAAGACAACAGTTCATTGACCTCCTCCACGAATACAAGGACGTATTTGCCTGGTCTTACAGAGATATGCCTGGGATTGACAGGGAAATTGCAGAGCACCGGATACCCATTAAGCCCGGAGCTAAGCCCGTGAAGCAGAAGCTACGCCGGATGTGTCCTGAATGGGCCCTGAAAATCAAGGAAGAAGTAGACAAACAATTCAAGGTTGGTTTCATCAAAGTATCTGAGTACTCTGACTGGGTGGCCAACATCGTTCAAGTACCGAAGAAAGACAGGAGAATTCGGGTTTGCGTCGACTTCAGGGATCTGAACAAGGCAAGTCCAAAGGACGACTTCCCTTTGCCACATGTTGACATTCTGGTAGACAACACTGCCGAACATGCTCTCCTATCATTCATGGACGGGTATACTGGGTACAACCAGATTAAAATGGCTGAGGAAGACATGCACAAGACTGCATTCATTACACAGTGGGGTACATATAGCTACACGGTTATGCCCTTCCGCCTCATCAACGCCGGGGCTACCTACCAAAGAACCGCTACCACTCTCCGACATGATATGATGCACAAGGATGTAGAGGTGTATGTCAATGACATGATCGTCAAATCGAGAGAACGGGACGGCCACATCAACGCCCTTCAAAAATTCTTCGCTCGTCTGCGCAAATATAACATGAGACTAAATCCTCAGAAGTGTGCATTCGGGGTCACCTCCGAAAAACTCTTGGGACATGTCGTCAGCAAAAGAGGCATTGAGATTGATCCAACCAAAATCAAAGCCCTTCAACAAATGCCTCGGCCTAGGAACGAGATGGAGATTCGGGGATTTCTCGGTCAGGTCCAATACACCAGCCGCTTCATTTCCAAGCTCACCATGATTTGTGAACCAATATTCAAGAAACTTCACGCCTCCGATCACACCGATTGGGACGACGACTGTCAAAAGGGCTTCGATAGGATAAAGGAAATCCTATCCAAACCTCCTGTCCGCATGCCACCTCAACCGGGGATCCCTCTATCCCTATACCTGACTGTTACAGACATATCCATGGGAAAAATGCTAGCACAAACAATCGACGGCGAGGAACGAGCCATCTACTACATCAGCAAAATGTTCATTGAGTACGAGACAAGGTACACGCAGCTGGAAAAGACATGCCTTGCCCTAGTATGGTCAACAAAGAAGCTTCGGCATTACATGCTTAGCTACACGGTCCACATCTACTCCAAGATGGATCCGGTCAAATATATCTTCGAAAAACCCGTACTAAACGGAAGGCTGTCTAGGTGGACACTCATGCTGTCCGAGTTCGATCTCAAGTTTTTACCCCTCAAGGTTATTAAGGGAAGAGCAGTCGCCAATTTCCTGGTAGAAAATCCCGTCAACGAGGATCCAACGACCGACACATGGTCACTTCCTGACGAAGACATCCTTTGTGCCGATTTCGACGCATTGGACCTATACTTCGATGATGCATCTAATCTAAGAGGGTTCTGGGTAGGAATCCTCTTAATATCACCATAGGGAGAACATGTCTCGATCTCAGTCAAAGCTGGACTTCGCCGTAACCAACAATGCCGCTGAATATGAAGCGTGCCTTATCGGCCTGCAAGCAGCCATCACACTTGGAATCAAGAGACTGAGGGTCCATGGTGATTCCTCGCTCATCATCAATCAAGTGTTCGGATCATGGAAAATCTAAAGTGACAGCTTAGCTCCCTACCGAGCAAAAATCAATCAAGAGGCCGAGTTCTTCGACCAAGTCGACTACTTCCACTTGCCATGAGAGGAAAATCAATTTGCTGATGCCCTAGCGAAACTTGCCGCGCTCGTCAATATACCTAACGACATGACATCGATGCCTCTATGTGTCGAGAGAAGGAGCGAGCCAGCTCACATTTGTGCCATCAACAACGACGAGGGAAGCTATGATGAACCTTGGTACCAAGCCATCCTCAACTACAAAACAAAACACGAATTCCCTCCCAACTCTGACCTAAGAGGACAAAGAGCCGTCCGTTTACTTGCATCACAATTCGTGATAAACCAAAATCAACTATACAAAAGAACACCCCAAGGGATTCTCCTCCTTTGCATTGACCATCACAAAGCCAAAAAAGTCAAGGGAGAGGTCCACGACGGAGAATGTGGCCCTCACATGAGCGCAATGATGCTTACCTGAAAAATCGTGCGGCTACGTTACTATTGGACCACCATGGAAGCTGATTGCCGTAATTACGTCAAACATTTCCACAATTGCCAAATCTTCGCCAACATACAACATATACCACCATCCCTTTTATACACCATGACGTCACCCTGGCCTTTCTCAACCTGGGGCATCGACATCATCGGGAAAGTTAACCCGGTGGGCACCAAGGGGCATTGTTTCGTCCTCGTCGACATCAACTACTTCACCAAATGGGTGGAAGCATAGTCATATGCGGTCTTGACCGCCAAACAAGTGGCTAAGTTCATCCAGAACAACATCATCTGCCGATATGGGGTACCCCATGAAATCATCAGCGATCAAGGCTCTCACTTCCGGGCGGAAACACAGACCTTGATGGACAAATACAAAATCAAACGACATCGATCATCCCTTTACCGTCCCCAAACAACGGAGCGGTGGAGGCAGCTAACAAAACTCTCATCACCATTATCAAGAAAATGCAAGACAACTACCGCGATTGGCCGAGCAAGCTCCCATTCGCACTCTGGGGATACCGAACCTCCATTCAAACACCGACAGGCGCCACACCCTTCTACCTAGCATACCGTATGGGGGCAGTTCAACCGGTAGAGTTAGAGGTCCCATCTCTATGCATCCTACTTGAGAGTCAAGTTCCTGAGGCAAAATGGACCCGTCGAAGGTACGAGCAACTCACTCTTCTAGAAGAACGTCGACTCAACGCCTTGCACAACGCCCAGCTATACCAACGACGTATACAACGGGCATTCAACAAGAGGGTCAAACCCAGGAACATTAAGGAGGGCGATGTGGACATGGGCCACGTCTCAGTCCGTGGATTTGGAGGTCCACCTACCGGTCCGTAGTCACGGGCCACCTGTACGCCAGGCCAATCTATGTACATGCAGCGGTCTTTTGAAAGCCATGCTCGGCGGCGTAAAAATGCTTTCGACCGGATCGTTTTAGATCGGTCGGTTTCGTCTCGGTAAGGGTCTCGAAACGATTAGAGATGTTCGGAGTCGCCACCAAGCATTTGTGGGATGCTTGGAACCCGTTCGAATTCCACTTTATAGCTCGGTCAAATCGAAGCACAAAGCAGCGTTTGACATAGGTACTAAAGATAAGGAAATCGTCCCTCTTTAGCATCCTATCTCTAGAATGACTCTCGTACGCCCTGGATAAGGTCGTCCACTATCCAAAGTTTCTGAGTAAGAGGTGAAGGTACGTATTGGGAAGCGCTTTAATCAGACACCCAATCCCGCCCGTGGTAGCGGCCTCTACTGATCGATCTTAGTTGGTTGAATGCAAAAGTTGATAAAACAGTTTAAATGCATGAATGCGCATCCAATAATTTAAACCTAACATGTGAGAGCTTTCTAAGTCGGTTGATTTAATCCAAGTATAAAGTATAAGATGTCGAGTTGGATTAATGATTGATTTGCATGCAAGACGGAAATTAAACATCCATTTACCGTATTAGGTTTAGGGTGCATAACGTGATCCATTTGTCTTATTAAGGCATTTTGCAAATATGATTTTGAATAAACAAATAGTCATCTGATCCGTCTTATATCCGAGTTAACCGGAGTCGGAATCATCCTAGACTAATGCTGAAAGGGAACAGGTCCTGTACCAGACGGCTATATGAGGCGCGAGCCAGCCGGCGGTATAAGAGGCCTCTCCCTGGTTTTGAAAATGAGAAATGGAGGGCCTGTTTAGGCGCGGGGCAGCCCACGGTTTATGTGCCGTGTTCTGACCTTTTAGAAAACGTTATAAAACGAGTTGAAAATGGAAATTGAACCCGATTTGGTTTGAAAGGGTCGTTTAGACCGTATTTGTTGATTTGAAGAACTAGACTCGAATAATCATCATTATCTTGATAATATTCGGTGTCGGGTTCGATTTGACAAACTTGACATGAATAGTTTTAAAAATGATTATGAACTAATTATTTTAAGTTCATTTGGATATAATTAGTCGATACTCATCATCGTACCCGGGTTAAAATCCGGCATGGTATGTAGAACCAAGGATGACTTTGTGTTGGTGACTAATATGTTTGTTTTAGAAATGTAAAGAAATGAAATAAAAGGTTTTAAAATACCTTTTAAATGTCATTAACCAAATATTATCACCGTTACACGGATTTAACCATCATGGTATGAGGAACCAAGGGTGAAAAGTGTTTTATGGTTAAAACAAATAAGATGAAATAAAAGGGTTTGTAAATATTTGAAATGGTGAAAACCGATTACAAATATGAAAATAGATTAAAGGGAAATGACGAGAACAAACACAGTTGATCTTGTTGGAGCTTGTGTCCTCCACAAATTAGTGTGATAACTTTTGTAAATCTCTTACAGGTTCACAAGGGTATACTTCATATATTTAATCAGTTGATTAACGTTTACCTAATAACGGTTGGCTTGCTAGAAAGTTTGACGTTATTATCATATAGATGGCGGTGATCAACTGGTCCCTAAAGGTCACACTTATAGGGCGTGTTTGAGAAATGTGGTTATAGAAATATAATTACATTGATGCCCAAAATGACTAAAAAGTTAGTCAATGTGTTGATGAGATAATTATTTAATGAAAATTAAATAATATTAAGTTGAGACGAATTAACTGTCAATTCGTAAATTAAATATAATAAGTTATATTTAAATTAAATATATATAAGGTTAGTTTGGACGAATTAATCTGTTAATTCGTAGTTAAATATAATCAGTTGTATTTAATATCAACAAGTTGAATGTGTCATAGTGGTAATAGTGAGGGTACACAAGCCAAGAGGTCATGGGTTCGATCCTCACTAGATGACAATTTAACACACTATATATTTTTGGAAAGACCAAAATAAGGAGAAAAATACTCCTTATTTCGGTTCACTTGGCCGAAATTAGGGAAAGTTTTCCTTTTCCTATTTGACTCTAAGTTTTGGTCTATATAAAAAGAAAGGGAGAGAATTATTTCTACCCTAATGCTTGTTCTTGACCTTGCCTCCTCTTTCTCATCACAAGAACACAAAGACAATTAAATTTTACAGAAAATTTTAGATTGATTTCTAGCATAATCAAAGGGCATATCTCAGATCGTCTTGGGTGCAACTAATAGGCGACACTACAACAAATTGTCACTTGCGCCACGAATTATGCCACAAGAATTTATAATTCGTGGCTAAAATCTGCTTAGCCACGGGAAAAATTTATTCATTATTTTGAAAAAAAATTTATGCCACGGGATGAGTTTTTCCGTGGCAAAAAGTCACTTGCACCACGAAATAGGCTACACCCGTGGCAAATAATCATTTTAGCCACGAACTATGTCACACCCGTGACGAAATTTTACTTAGCCACGAATTGTTCCGTGGCAAACAAAATTTTAGCCACGAACTAACAAACTCCCGTGGCGAGTATCTTTTCCGACTTAAATTAAGATATTTTCATGTTAAGGCAAACCTAAAATCTAAAAGAAATTTAATCAAATATAAATAATATGAAAATGCATTTAAATATAATATTTTGCAAACACTTTGATTAATTTAATTAATATTTTTTTATTGTTTTATTTACTTTAATAAGATTTTAAAATTTTATAAACTTATATGCAAGCAAAGAAAAGTTTATTGTCTAAATTTTTTTATTCTTTTAGAAATCACAATTACGTTTTGCAGGTTTTTCAAAACATTTCTAATTTAAGAAATTTATTTTAATATATAATTATGTTTATTAGAGTCGTGAGTTTCTTTTAATTTTTTAATTAAAACATTATAATCTTGAATAACAATCTTAAATAAACGTATCACATTTAAAGACATAGCATATAAAATTAAATAAATAAGTTATTTATCATCTATCTTTGATAAATCTAAAATTAACATATTGTCCAATTGGTTCATTCAAAATTTGATTTACAACTTAATTTGTAAGATATTAATAGAAAATTTTGAATTTGATATAAAATTTAACTTGGTGAGAAAAAAGTTTGGGAAAATTTTTTTTAGGAGTGAAAAAAAATGTCAACTAGATTACAAAATTGATTAAATAAAATAAGTGCGCTGAGAAATAAATGAAAAAATGATCTTCCACAAATAAATTAAGAAAAAAACATATCGGGAAAATTATCAGTATAAAAAATTCAAGGGTTAATTGATAAACAATAACAATATAAGGACCCTTTTTCATAATCAATATCAACATAATCAATAATAAGTAATTACTACCAAAGTATTAACTTTTTTCTACGATCGGTACTATGTCGTCTGAAAATCTAATCTCAACCTACTTGAAAAAGTCCAAAAGGCCATCATTCAAGTACAAATCTCCACTCGCCCACTTCCAAAATCCCTCTCTTAGATGAAAACACCTTTAAAGTAGGAAAAAAAATTAGAGTAAGAAGGCGACTTGGTACCTATCGTGGCAAAAAGTTAATATTTTGGTAGTGATTACAAATTTTGATTATGTTGCTATTAATTATGAAAAAGATGACTAAAGTTGGTAGTTTTATCAATTTACCCAAAATTCAATATGGAGAAAATTTTTTCTTTGAAAATGAGTACATCACAGGGAAAGTATAGAAATTATAATAATTTAAAGTCACATGAGCAAATAATGTGAAAAATTTGAGATAAAAACGATAACAAAGAGAAATCAGCTTAAGAAAATAAGAGATTCTGTTGTATGATAGTGTTTTTCGTGTTTTTTGAGTAAAAAGTGACTACTGTTTGGTTAATAGTGACCAATTTGGGGGGGGGGGACCTTTAGTTATAAAAAGTGGTCATTATTTTACCAAAAAATGCTTAATTTTTCATATCGTAGGTACGGCGGTCAGACAATAGCATTTGCGTAAAAAAAATATACGAAAAAATGAGTACAAGCGAAATGAAAATAAGAATGTCGATAAACTAAAGAAATAAAAAATTGTTAGGAAAACACGATTAAATTTACTTTTTAGAGAAAATGGTTTTGCTAACTTGGGCAAAAAAATGACGTCAAAATCATTAGTCGGGAGTGAAGGAAATTTAGATCTATATACATACTAACATACTCATATATGTTAAAATTAATTTGTCATAAAATTAATAGTGGAACTTATGCATGCAAACTTTAATAAAAGAAGATAAGAAAACATTTTCTCACCATAATAATTTCGGTCATATTGGGCACCAACAAGATCTCCTTCTTGTTAGTTCTTGAGCTTTCCAATAATGGATGAACATACAAAATCCCAAAGTAGAGATTCTCCAATTAGTAGCACCCAAGACAATCCCTTAATCCCACAAAAGAACATGTACTAGATGTTTATAATGTGATTTACCTTAAATTTGATTACTAAAACTCATATACTACTACTAGTATTATTAGTAATTAATAAGAACAAATTAGATTCATAAAACTTGGTTTTATGAAGAACAAGAGAGAGGTTTTATGTTTTCTTAGAACATTAGAGAGTAATGAATTATTGAGGAAAAATCCTCTCTTATTCTCTATGCAAAACCGGTGGGTGGGAGGTATCTTAGCCCCTTTAATTTTTGCTTTTTGTCTTCACAAGACAAACTAGTGTAAGACTTTGTCTATTGTCATGTCACTATCAAGTGTCATGGACAAATGAATAAGACAAATAGAAAAAGACAAACTTCTAAGCATGCTCACCCATATTTCGGTTTCTAAGTTGTAATATGGAGTCCATTTTATTTTTGTCAATTGTACAATTGTATGTCATGTGACATGTGACATGTCTTATGTCATGTTTTAATTTAAAATGCATATTTAACAAATTAAATATCATTTATAAATTAAATAAATCATATTTAACAAATTGACTAGTAATATAAAATTACTTTCTCATAAAATGGTCATTTAATTACTAGTTAGTATAATTCACAATATCTTGTAATTATAACTAACTTATCATTCTCATCTCGCATGTTTCGCAAACACCGATTAATATTAGTAATATAACTTCTTAAATTACTAAATAAAATCTTATTTAATCACATTATAATAAGATGTCATTTTTCTCTCTTATGATAATAATTTGTTCAATTTTAAGGAATTAATTAATTTGTATCGGCATACAACTAATTAACCTTTTCAATTAAGGGAGTCGTCCTTTAGGTGTGACCTCAAGGGATCAACTGATCACCACCGTCTCACGACAGTAATGTCAAACTCTGCTTGACCAATCATTACCGATATGTGTGGACCGATTGACTATATATATTATGTATCATCCCTTCCGTATTCTTGAAATGAGATTTAATAATGATATTTAAATCATGTGATCGCACTATTGTTGAGGACACATTTCCCAACAATCTCCCACTTGTCCTCGACAAGTGTGCGTCACCAATTCTCTTGTCCTATTACTATCTCCCACTCAATGCAAGGTGTCTTTCGGGTCGTACTTGCAAGTGATCATATCGAGAGTGGTTTCCTCGATCCGGAGAATAAGCGATTGACCGGAATTTATCCACCATGGATACATTCCGAGCGTGGCCACGCATTTCCAGTTCATTACTCCTCGAGTGGCCCTGAGATATTGTTTTAACCCTGACAAGGGGATGGACAATTCCTATCGCACTTATTCCCTTCGACTAGCCACAGCCATCATAACCCAAAATATGCCCATTTGACCCCATTTACGAAGGTCGTAGTAACACAAATCAAAGTTAATCTGAAACTGTGCCATCTTAGGCGAATAGTCTTTAGTCAAAGAATCGACTCATTAGAATACTATAGTAGCTCTCGCCACGACCAGGCTTTATAAATTTGCCAGAACTCTATAAGCGGTCTCTGCCCGACAAAGTGTTCCTAACATCTGCCTATGTGATCGACTAGTCATCTCACATGACTCTATGGCACTTGAACTTGCCATCAATCGCTTCACACTCTAGTCACTTCGAGACGTCACCTCATACAAGTAACTATGGGCAAATACAATGTTAATCCGTGTTCACTTTAACGGGGTTCAATTGTCTCCACAACCCGTTTGGATGTAACAAAGTATAATAAAAGAGTTTTAAAATAAAACTCGAACGACAAATGTGATTATCACATATGAATAGTCAATGCCTGATTACTATTTCATATTCTATAATCTAATTTGATCTTGTACGTAGTTGTTCATTTCAATTCAATTGAAATGACATGATTCATCATGTTTAGCCTTTGAGAAGGCTTTGGTTAGTAGGTTTTATCAACTTCTTGTACCTTACTCAACCTTACTACATACTCGTTTTCCTTTGTAATGTATACATTTGCATTACAAAACTTTCTGAGTACGTGTCGAGATCCAATCAAGACATAGGCCCTCTAGCCTAAGAATAGCTCCCACTGTTTTCACAATGTGCAGGACTCATCTTTCTTGCACATCTCATGATCGCAAGTGTACTCAATTTCCGTTATAAATATCTCTCATTGTTCTTTATTGCCTAGAACGATTCTAGAAAATCTACTTCTTAATTAACATTGCCACAATGGTATCTTAACCATTCTAATGTGTTTTGATTATGGTTTTGTAGGAAACCATGCGCAATCTCAATTGTCAATTGTCACTTGTGTAACTCCCTTACACAATATTGCATCATAAACACTTTGCTTTACTTCCTTAATGCTTCTGCAAGCACTTAAGGGTAATCTTTATAGCTTACTTGGTAAAGATTACTTAAATTCGATTTTGAAAAACAATTCATCATACTCAAAGCATATGAAGTGTTATACATCATTACTCATATAATTGATCCGGCAGCGGAAGCAAATGGAATCAATCAAATATGTTCAATTTAATTGAACTGGTCATGAATCTTATCAATATAAGACTAATAAAAACTTCCGTAACTCCCACTAAACTCCATGTATAAACACAACTTCTCGACTTATTGAGAAATGTTTTACCACATGATCAAAATGTTGATTCTAACTCATTGATGTCCTACTTAAGACCCTCTCTTAAGTTTCACATTATCTTAGGATTGCAAGAATCTACTAAACTCAAGACATGTATTGAATACATTCCTTCTTTTGAAGAAGCGGGTTTTAGATTCACTTGCTACGTATTTCATAACCTCATAATGAAACACAATCCTTAAGAAGATCCAAATAGACTTAAGCATTTCAATTAGTGCAAAACCCTTTGCAACTAATCTTGCTATGAAATATCTCTTTATTAGTGCAAAACCTTTGTCACTAATCAAGTCTTTTATTTCGGATTTTCATGGCTCTAAGCCTTGTATTGAGTTGTGACTTAAACACTCTTATGTAAGTCCTCTGTCGATTACTTTCCAGAAGTAATCAACTTGAATCAAACAATTTCTTTTGTAAGTTATAAGCTCTTTACTTTCTTAAAAGTAGCATGAATTCATCATTTTTAACAAGTGACGAATTTAACCTCCTAGGTTTTAAAGAAACAACGTCTTACACAAAATGTCTCATGTAGCCAAGAAAGACCAGTTTCTTGCGACATAACATTCTTTGTGGCATTCTTTGTGGCTCTTGAATAATTTCTCCCACTCTGTCTTCTAAAATAAACTTGTATTTTCGAAAGACAGCTTCACGAGCCGCAAACCCGTCGTACTCGTGATAATTGAAGAGGGAAAAATGAGCATTTGTTTCTTGTGAAAACTTACAACCATGGTACCCTTACCATTTCATATCTCATATGATTCGATTTAGTGGAAAGAAAGAAAAAATTTAGACAAAATGATAAAATCCCCAAAAGGATCAAGTAACTCAAAATAACTTGATCGAAGTCCAAACCTTATCGAATAGCGTTTGAATTCTTATCCAATCATACATTATCCCATAATGCGTCTTAAGAGAGATTAATTTGTGATACTATATCACAATTCATTTGGCTTATATCAAAGTCCTCACTTTGATAATCCCATCACGACTAAATCGTGATTCCTTGAACTCTTTGAAATTCTTCAAAGATTTCTCTATTTACCTTATTAAGTGAACACACTAGCGTCAACTTAAATCGTTGGTAAAAGAAAAATGATCAACCTATTCTGGATCGATGATTTACAACCTCGATCCCCTTTTCAACCAAAAGGCACGAGACATCTTGCTTTGAATACAAGATACGCATATACCATTATCAATCTAATGGTTTCAAGAGTACTCGATAACTCTTTGCGTTCATCATTCCAAAATTTAAGGTTTAATCTTGGGTTACCAATTTGAATCTTACATCATCTACATGATATATCATTCTAGTTTGGTTTAGAATATAATCACCTTGATGATGGGCTAGCCATACATCAAATCATGGTGTATAGGGTCACAAAAGTGAAAACCTCTTTTGTATCTTAACAAGTTTATATTCTTATTTAGAGTTTATGCACTTAATAGTCATAATTAAGTACAACTTTAAATCCAAAACTAGATTGAGTACACAATTACTCTATCTCTCGACATTATTGTTGCTAGTCGTCATATTCTAATCATCTTATGTATCAAGTACAACGATGTAAACCACCACCGGTTTCTAATATTGACGAAGTAGTACTAGCAAAATTTATGTTTAATCAAATAAACATTTAAAGAAGAAGGTCCCATTAGATGTCCCACAACTAACTTGTTGATTCTTCAATAATTTGGGGTAGTTTCCTTTTCTCGTGTCTAACATTTAAGACAATGGAAACTTTATCGGTCGGGATTGATAGGTTTAGTATCGTCATTCTCAACAACTTTACCTTTAACATTACCTTGTATCAATTCCATTTACTTCTTGAACCTTGTCCTCATCTTAACAGTTTAAGAGAATGCTCCCACTTATTTCAATGAGTCTTTGCTTTGAGAAGCAAAATTGAATTCACGAAGATCACTCTTCATTTGTTCGTTTTAGTCTTAAAACTTTCATTGAAGTGGTCGCGTTATTTTGGTCAATTACGAATTCTTGACAAAACTAATTACCAAAACAATTTATCGCTTCAAGGTACTTAATTCATTTAAGTACATGAAAAATAATCCATTGTAAGTAGATGTGTTAGTCAAGAATCAAAAACTTGTTTGATAATGAATAACTTTAATCTATACTCTTTACAAGAGATCCTTAGCAATGGTTCACATGAGGTTTTAGAAGCAAATTCATATTTGTCTTTAGTTACGATGTTTTAATGGAGTTTTGAATCAAAAACGAAATGATATCGTATATGAATTGGGGTAAAGAAATAGAACAATATAACAACGGAATAGTGGAAAAAACTTAACATTTATCGTTTTATTAATACTTGTAAACAACAAGTAAAGCATTTACATAGTGACCTCTACCCAACTATGATAAATGATTCCAAGACCCAAATTCATATCGACTTAGGCACGGTGGGGCCGATACATCCTTTATCAATATAACTCGGTGGATTAACGTTTAATCGATTCTACTTTTAGAACTCTTGGTCGATAATATTACATTAATAATTATCTATAGCCCAAAACACATCGACAAGGGCACGGTGGGGCCGATACATCCCTTATCAAATACTTTTGTTGAGTTCAATCCAAATTTCGAATGAATGTGTCCATGATCCAAACCCACATTAACTTGGGCACGGTGTGGCCGATACATCCCTTATCAACATGAATTCGGTGGATTAACATTCATCACCCACTTCCCCTACGTAACAAGGTTTGTACCCCGGTGGGGCCGAGCGCACTCCCTCGCGAAATAGGTTTTCATGGTTTCTACTATTTGGTAAGGCTATGTCTCAATTAAATGTTTTAGCGAGAGGTCATGTCAATTTATTATCTATCACGTTTTAAGTGAACTAAAGCGGTGAACTACGATAATTTTAATTGACACGGTCGATAAACTCGATAAAAGACAATGCATGTTTAGTTATGGCGATTTAGCGATGCATGTGACATAAAATAAAATGCAAGCATAAAAGTAAATAAATCCTAGTATGGCCTTTCCTAAAATAGAAAAACTATTAATCTATTACATATTCGGAAACCAACTCCATTGGTCCCTTGAACTTCGGTTGTGGCACACATCTCGAGGTAACACCGTCTTTATGTATCGCCATTCTTGAAGAAATCCGTCTTTTGGAAACTCCGGAATGAATAAAATTACATAATAAATTACATAATTTCCTATTATACATTTGTAACTAAAATAAAATAAATCTATTAAATATTACAAAACGGTGATACGAGATCACAATAAAAAATACAACCGAATCGATATTCCCATACATTTCGGGAAATACCAATTAAAATCTAAGGCCATACTAAGTAAAATTACATAATTCAAAATTACATAAATTAAAATTATGACAATCATAAGAAAATGCAGCATTATAATATGTATGAACATGCTCAATTTTTATGCTAAATCGCCTTTTAATTAGCCAATATCATATATTACTCGGTTTTTACGGATTTGCGTGATTTCAACATTTTATAATCACAAAAATACATAAACTCATATTTATGCTTAAGTTAATTACCCTAACCTCTTAGGACTCAAAATATAGTCTCCACTAGTAATTTGACCATAATTAACTTTTATTTACAAAAATTGTTCATAAATGGACCAAAATTACAAAAATAAGCTATTAAACTTCAAATAAATCCAAAAATTTGAAATTTAAATTCATGAACATTCTGAAAAAATTCCATGACACTCATAATGTTCAAAATCTTAGGTTAAAAATTTCGAAATTTTTCCGGAAAAACAATGTTGCGGTTTATCGATATTTAATAAAATAATCATAAAAACATGGAAAAATTATTTTCATTAACTTTTCAATTTTAGATCTGAAAAAATATAATAAAATGCAACATCAAACGTTTTTCCTAAGTCATAGAATATGTTTTATTAATTTTCAACTAATAATGTCACTATTTATGCCATTTTTCTTCAAAAATTCATAAATCATGCTAAAAGACTTCTTTATAGCCAATTATTTTACACACATCTTGTAAAATTGCATGTGACAACATATAAATTTTCTATGACCAGATTCGAAATTTAACTCATATTAACCTATTTTTCTCTTAAATCCGAATTTAATAATGAAAAATTCATTTTTCGAGCATAACAAGTGCAAAAGTTATGAAAATTTACAGGTTATCTCAAAATAATATATGTAACAACATATCCAAAAACCAAGTGAAAATTCGAAGTATAGCTAATTTTCGACCAAAAATGACATTTTTACTCATAAAATCACATTTAAATGTCATTATTATTAAATATGAACAATAAAAATCCGAAAAATTAACCAAAAAATCCTAAAACACTTTAGGACCAGAAATATTAACATGCATGTAATTATTTCGTGATATATCATAATAACACAAATTTTACAAGTTTTATTTTGTTATTCATATAACTCGGAAAAACTTTTAACCAATTTGCATGCAAACAACCGTGGCTCTGATACCAATTGAAGGAAATTTAGATCTATATACATACTAACATACTCATATATGTTAAAATTACTTTGTCATAAAATTAATAGTGGAACTTATGCATGCAAACTTTAATAAAAGAAGATAAGAAAACATTTTCTCACCATAATAATTTCGGTCATATTGGGCACCAACAAGATCTCCTTCTTGTTAGTTCTTGAGCTTTCCAATAATGGATGAACATACAAAATCCCAAAGTAGAGATTCTCCAATTAGTAGCACCCAAGACAATCCCTTAATCCCACAAAAGAACATGTACTAGATGTTTATAATGTGATTTACCTTAAATTTGATTACTAAAACTCATATACTACTACTAGTATTATTAGTAATTAATAAGAACAAATTAGATTCATAAAACTTGGTTTTATGAAGAACAAGAGAGAGGTTTTATGTTTTCTTAGAACATTAGAGAGTAATGAATTATTGAGGAAAAATCCTCTCTTATTCTCTATGCAAAACCGGTGGGTGGGAGGTATCTTAGCCCCTTTAATTTTTGCTTTTTGTCTTCACAAGACAAACTAGTGTAAGACTTTGTCTATTGTCATGTCACTATCAAGTGTCATGGACAAATGAATAAGACAAATAGAAAAAGACAAACTTCTAAGCATGCTCACCCATATTTCGGTTTCTAAGTTGTAATATGGAGTCCATTTTATTTTTGTCAATTGTACAATTGTATGTCATGTGACATGTGACATGTCTTATGTCATGTTTTAATTTAAAATGCATATTTAACAAATTAAATATCATTTATAAATTAAATAAATCATATTTAACAAATTGACTAGTAATATAAAATTACTTTCTCATAAAATGGTCATTTAATTACTAGTTAGTATAATTCACAATATCTTGTAATTATAACTAACTTATCATTCTCATCTCGCATGTTTCGCAAACACCGATTAATATTAGTAATATAACTTCTTAAATTACTAAATAAAATCTTATTTAATCACATTATAATAAGATGTCATTTTTCTCTCTTATGATAATAATTTGTTCAATTTTAAGGAATTAATTAATTTGTATCGGCATACAACTAATTAACCTTTTCAATTAAGGGAGTCGTCCTTTAGGTGTGACCTCAAGGGATCAACTGATCACCACCGTCTCACGACGAGTAATGTCAAACTCTAGCTTGACCAATCATTACCGATATGTGTGGACCAGTTGACTATATATATTATGTATCATCCCTTCCGTATTCTTGAAATGAGATTTAATAATGATATTTAAATCATGTGATCGCACTATTGTTGAGGACACATTTCCCAACAGGGAGGGTAACATCGAAAATTTGATTGTTTTGGCCAAAATAATATTTTTCCCGCAAAAATTCATAAATCATGTAACATTTTTGTAATTAAATAGTACTAAAGGTAAATTTTGAAAGAAAAAAAAATAAACTTCAAAGGATTCAAAGTATTAATTAATATCAACAAAGTTAACTTTCAGTTTCGGTAGCACATCAAAAGAACTCTACAGTTAAGCGTGCTCAGGTGAGAGTAGTGTTGGGATGGGTGACCTCCTGGGAAGCCTCTTTGATGCGCGTGAATGCATGACCGGTGAAACCAAAAAACGTTCAAATGAATCGAGTTAACTAGCGAAACCAGTACCGAAATTGTCACGATTCCATATATGATAAAATATCGATCGTGGAAAAAAAAAATATTTAACATTTTATTTAATTAATTTTCATATATATTTTTTGCCACGGGAATTATTTTTTGGCCACGGGAAATTTTTTGGCCACGGGAGTGTGGACAGCAGGCCGCCCACGGGGGCGCTTGGTGAAGGGGCTCGAAAACAAGCGTTTGCATTTTGTATGGAGTCGCCACCAATTTTTATGGGAAATTGGAACCGTTCGAATACCTCGTGTCATGTCAAGACACAAAGTAGTGACATGAACACTAAGCAATCGTTACCCTTAGCATTCTATGTCTAGAATGACTCTCGTGGATGCCAATGAACACGGGTGCTCACGGAGATCTGGAGTAAGGGGTGAGGGTACGTATTAGGAAGCTCTTTTGATCGAACACCTAATCCCGCCCGCCTCGATAGCGGCCTCTACTAATGATTAGGGAAGTTTATTCGTACTTAATATATCGTCGGCTATATGCATGCAATGCAACATCCATAGATTAATCCTAACATGTGAGATTTTAACTAAGTCGGTTGACATGTAATTAGCAAACAATTGGGTCGAAGTTGGGATTTAATGCTCATTTACATGTGGAAACATACAAACAATGAAAGAAATACAATAATTATAAATTGCAATAATGAAAATTACATTAATTACAACGGAATAGGCGATTTACGTCGAAAATACCGCTAAAACGGATGATTTGATAAAAAAGAATAAAAAAGAATAAAACACGACGGATCAGAAGGTGATAATACGATTATTAGTTGATTAATACGTAGCTAATTAAACTAGGTCAAGGCAGAAAAGGAGTTCGGGGACGAAATCACCCTGGGAACAGCGCGGAGAATCTGCGCCCTTTGGAAGAGCGCGGCGATTCTTTGCGTCATTCAAGGGTGAGTTCTGGCGTAGCGGAAGCGCAAATCGTTAATGTTATTTGGTAAATTTATGGATTGATTACGATTTTAGACTCGGATGAAAGTGGTTAATGAATTACTTACATATGATTGAGGTCATAAAACAGTAAAACATGGATGAGACGGAAATAAGCGGATTAATTATGTGAAGGGTCGATGTTAATGGATGATTAATTAAACTAACCAACGAATTAAACTAAACATGATGAACGACGGCGGATTAATGAACAAACAGGTGGAAATATATCAACAATGAATCCCAGAAACTCAACATGAACGAATTGAATCCCTAAAACTCGAATTGAACTTAATGACGAAAACCCGCAAATATTGATTATTTGGGATTAGAGTCGGATTTATGACGATTTAAACATGTTAATGATGATGGTTAATATACATATGAATTATCAAACTATCATGTGAACGAATTAACAGACGAACAAAACAAAAGAAATAAATTTGATACGAATTACAGAGGACGGAGGAAGAAGAAAAGAAGCGAGAGGCTGGCGGCCTCACGAAGAGCGCGCAGCAGTGCTGCGCTCCTTCGAAGAGGCGAGCGATTTGCTGCGTCTTTTCTCGACGTCTGTCGGAAATCCGCAAAAAAGGTTTCAAAGACGGTTTTTAGAAATCGGTCTTAACGAGGTACTTTCGACATAAACCTTACAATCGTTATACAATAATAAAATACAATAAATAAAAGAGAGATTAATACACCCTCAGACTTACATATTGACGGAACGAGAAGAACTAAGAAGATCGATTAGTGATGCTCGACGCGAATGCAAGGAAAGAGTGCCCTCTTAAGAGGAAAACGATTTAACAAGATTGATTAATTAGATTGATTGAGTGTAGTGGTCAAATTGGTCGGTCATGCAACGGAGAGGCTGGTACCCGGAAGGATCCGAGCTTACGTGGTCGGAAGTCCAAGCACGTAGGCGCCAATTAGTAAGAACGAAGTCTAGAATGCAAAGGGGGAAGAGAAGGGCGGACACTCGCGTGAGAAATATGAGGAACGAAAGCTCCTATTTATACTAATCACGTGAAAGAATAGGGTTTCGGAGACTCTTTGGAAGTGAATCTCGGAAAGATATAAAAAAGATACGTAAATCATGCAAAGAAGGGCTGGGAAGAGGCGCGGCGACCACTGCGTCTCTTGGAAGAGGCGCAAGCACGTCTTGCGTCTATTCCCGGGAGGTTTCCTCGCTTAAGAAAGATTTCGCGTTTGAGTTATGGTAGGACGGAAATAATTCGATTATCTTTTGAATATTTCGGGATATTATTTGCCAAAAGATAAAATTTGAGAAATATGGAATAGAAATATCCGGAACATTCGAATATTCGACTCGGGATTTAACAAACTATCGAGAAAATGGAGACGGTTTTTGACCGGACTCGAATGTACTCTAATTATCGCCAAAACGACCGTATCGGCACGTAGATGACATTTAAGAGGTTGACATTAATATTTGAGCAATCACTTGACGATAATCTTACGAATTGTCACTAATCGTTCCGCGAATCAAACATGCGGCCCAATCATCCTTTGGGTGGTTTGCGAGGGGTGCGAAACGAGGTGTCTCTGAGCCCCCACTTTGGCGAGGCTTGGACAAGGCGAAAGTCAAAGTATAGCCATCAGGTCAATCGAAGATTACAACATGACGACTATGGCGACGCGAGGCGGTTCAAGGGGTGCGAGCCAAGGACTGTCGTCGGGAACATTTTAGAGTCGTCGACTATCGGGGAGGGTCGTTTAAAGTCCATTAGACTACGTAAGGAAGCTCGCTTGACCATAAGAAGAGAACATACCGAGACTTTGATCGAACTTCGCGGGAAACAGAGATATATTGAAAACGAGCGGGACGTCGGTAGAAAGCTGTTGGGGATCCGCTTGCGTCGGTCTCAAGCGAACTCGGCGAAATTTGGAGGTTGAATCGCTTGCGTTGGTCTCAAGCGAACTGCGGGTTGGAGAATATGTCGACGACTAGGAACATCTTGATCGTCGTAGGGAAACCTTGAGTAAGCGATCGCAAAATACTCTCTTTGGGACGGACGACCGGGAACATCTTGATCGTTGTAGAAAGAAAGTCTTGAGTGAGCGAAGATCGCAAAATACTCTACTTATTTGGATAAAAATTGAGCAATACCGCGAAATACTGCTGCGCGGGATAAAACGAATTTGGACGATACTGCGAAATATTGTCGCGCTGGATAAGACGCGGGCCGGAACGAAAGGAAATCGTCGAAACGGACCAAAATGATAAAATGTCATCGAGGAAGAGGCGCACCAAGGATGGGCCCACGAATAACGAACTCATAACGGATTTTCGAAAATCCATATGGAGGGAACAAAAGGAAGAGGCGCAGCAAGAGCTGCGTCTCTTGGAAGAGGCGCAGCACCTGCTGCGTCTTTTCCCCAATTCAGCAATTCTGCGTAAAAACGCGAAATCAGAAGAGATTCATTTCATTATTTCGAAACACAAATCACTCCATTCTCTCTCAAATCTTCACCATTTTCGTCGAGGTTGGATTCAAAATCTTGCTTAAAATATGACTAATCGAGGTATGTGCTTTAATCTTGCATTAATCTTCCACATTTGTTGAATTTTGAGCCGCGAACATTAGGGTTTTCGACCCTTTTGATCGAAAATTTGGGGCTTTTCCCCCAAATGGATTTGTCTTGCCAAATTGATGCTAGAAATGGATAATAGGTAATGTTAGGAACATAACCATGTATTTACTTTGAATTTTCATCGAGTTTTGAGCCCTTGAGCGAATTCTGAGACGGTTTCACAGCCAGATCGTAAAGTGCTTCGAAAATGGCCTTAGGATTGCCCATTCGTGATGAAACTTGATATTTGGGACCCTTGGATGATGGGTAAACTTTCTACCATCTTGGAATTTTGGTTTGTGACAACTTTTTCAGGATACTTTTTAGGGCATAACCGCCATTATAGAGAAATGCTGCCGAATTTTCGACTCGAACCCGAGACTAGGCCTTGACTTTGTCTTGACTTGACTCAATTCATCACATGAGTGATTGAATTGGTGGGAATATGGCCAAGGATGGCCAGAAATGGGGAATTCCCGGGCCCTGAAGGCTCGAAAATTTCTTAACAAAGGCTTGTCGTCATGGGACGCGGCCTGAATTTGCTTTAATGTTTGCAGGTGACGCTGCTTCTACTTCTGGGAGAGATCCCATGGACATAGACGCCGCTGTTGTTGAGGAGGCGCTAGAGCAGGCCTTCACCGCTGCGGTGATGGCTGCTGCGGACGAGGTTCCCGAGGAGGAGGCTGCTGAGGAGGAGGAGATTCCGAGACGGGCCCACCTCGGACGAGGAGGTCGTCAGCTGAGAGGAGCTCCCGCGTGGGCCGAGACCTAGGAGAGTAGGCACCTTGTGTGGGCTGCCAAGGGTCACTTGTCCTACAGGACGGTGAAGAGCTTGGTAAATAGGAATTCCCTAACTCATTACCTATCCTTTTCTATTTTTGGTTCAAATTTCTTTCAAATTTATTCAAAACTAAAGATAGCTTTATTTCGAATCATAATAGGAGGCTGGGAACATCCGGTCGTTCTCGGGGTACACGACGGCGATGGAGCATTACGAGCGGCTGTCGGAGGAGGAGAGAGCCATGATCGAGCGTGGAGCGTTCGGTCCTCTGGTTCAGGTGTGGAGGGATATCGTGAAGAGGAAGTTGCGGGCCAACCTTAGCCTGGTCCGCGCTTTCTTGGATCGATTTTGGGATACGACTTCCACGTTTCACCTGCCTTTTGGTGAGGTGGGAGTCACCTTGGAGGACTACGGCATGATTTCTGGTCTGCCGTGCGGGACTGAGAAGATGGTGTGGCCGGAGACTGGCATAAGGGCGGATTCGGCCGAGGCGAGGAGGTTGATCGGCTGGAACCTGTCGCCGAAAGCTGTTGCGGTGCGGGTTTGGTACCCAGTACCTACGTTCGAGATTACTTTGCGGGGAAGACCCCGGCATCGGTGGTGATCGATGGGAGGGAGACGGCTCCTCCTCCTTGTACTGGTGAGCGAGAGGGCTCGTCGTGGCTTTGGTGGTTCTTGTCTTCGATTTACCTCGGAGACAAGGGTGAGAGGTTGTCGACGAAGCTTCTTCCCTTTCTTTCGACCGAGCTCCCTAGGGCGTTGGGGACCGGGTCATCGCTGCTGGTTTTGCGGTCCTCATCCGCTTTATGAGGGCCATGGTTCGTCCGGAGTTGATGGAGAAGGGGACTTCTCCCGGCGCCTTTGTCGGACACAGGCTCTTGTTGGAGGTATGAACCTTCCTTTAGACCAAAGTAAATTCCTTTCTTTTATCAAAGGTCGAAAGATCGTCATTGACTATTCTGTCTTGCAGGCGTGGTGAGGGATTGGGTCATGTGCCGGACGAAGAGCAAGCGTTCTTCTCACAATGTCTACCGGCGGGATGTGAACGCTCTTGGTGGCGCGTGAGCATCCTATTTGTATTCATTCACACCTTCTTATACTTTGTTTTAAATTGATCATAGGAATGACCTTTGCCTTTATATTGTCGTAGTGGGTGCCCAGACCTTGGGCGGAGTACGCTGGAGCGCCTCCTTTTGTCGCTGAGGTCCTTCGACCTAGGAGCTCGAGTCGGCTGCTTTGTTGTGGACGTCGATGGGTCCTGTGTGGTATCTGGGCGAGCGGTTAGCTCGTCAGTGCTTTCGGGGCGCGTTGACGGTTCCCATCGATCCTCCTAGGACGATGTTTAGGGAGCCTTCTGAGGCTGAGAGGGAGGCGGACTTGGCTGGTGCTAGTGGCGACGACCTTCTTCTCCCTGACGAGGACTACTCGGCGTTCCTTTACGGGAGGTTGGCGTATTGGCCGGTAGTGGTGAGTATCTTTTATTTCTTGTTGGATTTTGATTTTCGAGAATCGCGACGAAAGATCATCGATTAACGAGGGCCATTTGTCTTTGCAGGAGGTTGAGGCGGCGGGCATCGAGCCCCCAGAGTACCCCGAGACCCTTGAGTACACTGACGCTACTGGGAGGACGACGATCTCCGACTTACGTGACTTTGACGTGGCTGTGACGGATGCTGGCCTAGATGACTGGCAGCATCTGATTCGGAGGGTGAGTTCCCATTTTGCATAGTTTTCGTGTAAGAACACATTTGATTGAATTTGTTCAATTTTGCAGAGAATTACTTTTTGAAAATGCAGGTTGCGCCGTCCCGGTTCATGGCATTATGGAGGGTGGCCAACCGGCTACGAGCTACGGCCATCGAGGCACTCATCGGTGGTCGGGGTCGTCAGGTATGAACCCCACTTGACTTCTTTTGATCTTTGGTTTTTCAGTTTTGTTTGAATTGATTGACATGAGTCAATTTATTGTTGTCCACAGGCCGATCGTGAGCTGGAGCGAGAGTTGACCCAGTCTCGGGAGGAGACGGCTCGTTTGTCGAGGGAGCTCGAGTTTCGGGACGCCGAGATCGCCGCTCTTATGGCGAGGGTTGCCGAGCTGGAGGGTGCACAGCAGTAGTCTGCGTGGTTTTGTAGACTTGATTTTGAACATTTTTGGACTTGTTTGGGGCGCAAGCCCCCAGTTTACTTGGAATTTTGGAATTGTTTGGGCGAAGCCCCGATTACTTGCACATTTGGACTGTTTTGGGCGAAGCCCCCGGTTGCTTGTACATTTGCTTTTTTTGTTGTATATACGACGGCCGAGTGCCTTTTTTTCTTTGGGTTGTGTTGTTTGTACCTGCAGGTTAGCTTTTGAACAGGTTTGGTAGACAACGGTTTACGCCGTCATGCTGCCGAAATTTACATAGAAAATCACGTAACACATACATTTTTATATTCACATAGGGCCTTTAATTAATGCAAAGATGAGACTCGAAAGGACGCAAAAATGCAAAAAATTTTGCCGGAAATGACCGGACGGTAGGGAGGGTTACCCCCGAAAAAAAAAAGAAAAAGAGAAATCTATAAGTTAGAAAATGGGAAAAATAAAAAAAGAAATTAAGAAAATGAAATGACTAAGTAAATGTTGAAATAAAAAAGAGAATTAAAATGAAAACTAAATATGAAAGTGTGAGAAAAATGGCGGAAAATGTCGATGTCGCCTCGAAATGCGTGTCCGCGGATTAAGGAAACCTGAAGCATGGTAAATTTCTCGGATTTACCAAAATAAAATCCCGTAGGAATAGGAAATTATTTGTTTATAGAATTAGGAAAGATCCAAACGCGGAAATCACAGAAGTGAGGCTGGGGAAGAGGCGCAGCATGAGCTGCGTCCCTTTGAAGAGGCGCAGCAGGTGCCGCGCCTGTTCCCAAGCAGGTCGGTTCTGACGGATTTTTGGAAACAGCAATTAGTATAAATAGAAGCGTCGACGAAGCTTTAAATCATATAATTCTTCCGTCTCTTCTTCGTCGATTCATACATAAAAACTCCCAATAAATTTTCAAGAGAAAATTATCATCATGAATACTTTGGAGATTCGTTTGAAGGAATGGACTAATGAGTTCTCGAACATTGAGAAGCACGATATGGGTGCTTATAACCTTGGGTCTTTGTTGAGTTTGAAACTCATTAAGGTTGTAAAACCGTTCTTGGATGCTTGCCTTGATTATTGGGACCCAAATTATCATGTTTTTGCGTTCCCAGGAGGTGATATTTGTCCTTTTCCGGAGGAAATTGCTGCTATTGGCGGGTGGGACCCCGAACATTTACCTGCCATCCCTTCTACTGCTCAAGGGTATAAGAGTAAGTTCAGAGATTTGCTTGGACTTACTAGACTTGAGGTGGACCGTCTCGTTACTCCGAAGGGCGTGAGGATGCTAGATTTTATAGACCGATTCATCAACCAAGCCGACCCTACTGTTTCTTATGTTGCTAGGAGGAGAGCATTTGGCTTCTGTTTGCTGCATGTGTATGTCTTCCAGGGACATGTTGATGAAGATTTGAGAGGCGATCCTCGCCTTCTGGGCCTTATTGAGCAAATGGAGCTGCGCAGGAGCCCAGCTTGTCTATGCCTAGGGGAGATCATTTTGGGCTTGGACAATAGGAAATCCAACCGTGATCTTCCATTTTTGGGGAGTCCCGTTATCCTACAGGTAAAAGACACCCTTCTTTCTCTTTTTTTTTTTTTTTTTTTTTTTTTTTTTTTTTTTTTTTTTGTTTTTTGTTTTTTGTTTTTTTTTTTTTTTTTTTTTTTTTTTTTTTTTCCGCGGGTGTCTAATACCTGTTTTTTTGTAGGTTTGGCTTATGGAACGGCTCCGATTGCTCGAGCCCCCAGTTCATGCACTTTCCTATCATGCCCGTATGATTTCGATGAGGACACGGCTGTACATGGTGGACTTCACCCGGGTCTGCGACTATTGGAAGAACAAGTCAAGAGGCGATGATGGCCCGCTGATCAGGTGGGTCGTTCCGTGGTGGCACCTCAAGTCTGTTACTGGAGTGTCTTCTTTGGATCCTACTAGGTCCGTGCCCATTCCTGGATTGGAGTTTATGATATGTATCTTCCCTGAGAGATTGATGAGGCAAGTTGGGTTGAAGCAGATGATCCCTAGGCTTGACACCGTTCCGCAGACTGCTATGGCGCTTACTACAGAGAGCCGAAGAGAGTGGGCTATGAAGTGGGCCCAAAGAAACATGTGGTTCTTGAACTTCTCCTCCAATGCCTTGTGGGTGTCGGACTCTTATCTGAGGTGGAGAAAGGCTGCAACTTCGGAAGAGCGCGAAAGACTGAGGAAGCGCGAGCCCGTTGACTACAAGGTGCGCGAGGGAGAGAAAGAGAAGGAGAAGCATCTGACTGAAGGAGAAGAAGAAGCCGGGTTCCAAGTCATTCATCCTTCGAAGAAATCGAAGACTACTCCTGTCGCAGAGATGGTGGTTGGCAAGAATGGAAGAGTCAGGCCTCGAGAAAGACCGTTGGTGATTAGGTCTGAAGTGGTGCAAGAGCGCCCGGCTCGAGGTCGTGACAAGAAATATGACAAGAACGACAAGGGCAAGGGAAAGATGGAGGAATAGCCCAAGTCTTATTTATTATTTGATTATTATTATTTATTGTTGTAATAAGAAAGGAGGGATTTTTAGAATCCTAGCCTAATCTATTTTTATTATTTGTCGTATTATTATTATTAGAAATTGAATGAAATAAAAAGGTTAAGTGGTTATGAAACCGTTGTGATTTTCTTTAATTATTCTTGTCGAATTTCAAATGCAATGCAAATGTCCTTCTATTTACATTTTAAATATAATGGTGGGTTGAATCCCGTGAAGGATTGCCTACGTATTCACTTAGAGAAAGCGAAATCAAACCCTTGCGCGTAGTTCGAGTAAATGTAAAAGAATAATTGTTCGAAGCAAGAGCTTGTAATGAACATAGAAAATAAGCATGAGCTTTTGCTTACTCGGGAGGTGCGAATTTAGTTTGTTTGACGATATGAGGATGACAAGTTTGCCAAGATGCAAGAGCATAGTGACATTCAAATGGGCCAGGGGCCGTTTATTTAGTGCCACAAGAGCGACACTTAGGTTTACGCGAGGCGCGTTTTTGTTCCTATTCTAGACATAGTATCGTTTCAGTTGGTTGAGATTTGTGGGGTTTGAAAACTCGTTCCCATCTAGGTCTGTGATTCTAACCGCGCCTCCTGGGAGTATGGATTTGACTAGATATGGTCCGGCCCAATTAGGTTTGAATTTTCCCCTCGGGTCGATTGGTAAAGAGCTCGACCGATTTGAGAACTAAATCTCCTTCTTTGATGTTTCTTGGCCTAACCCTTTTGTTGAAAGCTCGTTTGATACGTGCTTGATATGTTTGGACATTATGTAAGGCACGAAGCCTACGTTCATCCAGGAGGATGAGTTCTTCATATCTATCCCTTTTCCAATCGGCCTCCGGGATTTGACTTTCTAGCAGAATACGCAAGGATGGTATTTCTAGCTCGACTGGTTGTACGGCTTCCATGCCGTAAGTCAAATAGAAAGGAGTAGCCCCAGTGGGCGTCCTGACGGATGTTCGATACCCCCACAAAGCGAAGGGTATTTTGCTTGGCCAATCTCTATAATTGTCAGTCATTTTCTTGAGGATCGTGACGACATTTTTGTTAGCCGCTTCTACCGCGCCGTTAGTCTGTGGTCTGTAGGGCGAGGAGTGATGATGCTTGATCTTGTATTTGGCTAGCAATTGTTCGGTTTCGGCTTGGAAGTGGGACCCATTATCGCTGATGATCTCATGTGGGCAACCATATCGACAGATGATGTTATTTTGTATGAATTTGGCTACGTTTTTGGCCGTAAGAGCGGTGTAGGAAGCCGCTTCTACCCATTTGGTGAAGTAGTCAATTGCCACTAGGACGAAACAGTGACCTCCTGTTCCGGCTGGGGTTATTTTCCCAATTATGTCAATTCCCCATGGGGAGAATGGCCAAGGAGATGTCATCGTATAGAGCAACGAAGGAGGGACATGTTGTACGTTCGAAGATTTGTGATTGTGGCAATGTCTCATATTTGATGCAATCGGATTCCATTGTGGTCCAATAGTACCCTAGACGTGTGATTTTCTTTGCCATCATAGGCCCACTCATGTGAGGACCGCACTCTCCGTCGTGGACTTCTTCCATCACTTTTCGTGCCTGTGAATGATCAAGGCAGCGTAGGACTACACCAAGAGGTGTTCTTTTGTATAATTCTCCTTGCATGAGAACGTATTGTGAATACAATAGGCGTATAGCTCGTTGTCCCCTTTTGTCCATATCTGGTGGATAGGTGCCATTGAGCTTGAAGTTCATGATTGCTTGGAACCAGGGTTCCTGTGCGATTTCCTCTTCATCGGTAATTTGATGGACATAAGCCGGCTCCGACCGTCGTTCGATACACAAAGGCATTTCCATCATGTAATCTGGCATGTTTATCAAAGATGCAAGTTTCGCAAGAGCGTCTGCAAATTGATTTTCTTCTCGAGGTAGGTGTAAGTAGGTTACGTGATCAAAGAATTGAGCGACTTGGTCTATCCTGGCCTGATAGGGTGCTAGGCTTTCACTTCGGATTTTCCAGGATCCTGTAACTTGGTTGATGATCAGTGATGAATCTCCATGCACTCGGAGGTTTTTGATGCCTAAGCTTACTGCCGCTTGTAGTCCAATTAGACAAGCCTCATACTCTGCGGCGTTGTTTGTCACCTCGAAGTCGAGTTTGACAGCAATCGGTGTATGCTCACCTTCAGGAGAAATGAGCAACACTCCTATCCCAAATCCTCTTAGGTTTGATGCTCCATCGAAGTATAGATCCCAGGAGTCTACATCTGTTTGAAGTATATCCTCGTCGGGAAATGACCAAGTATCTATGGTTTGTGCGTCGTTGATGGGGTTTTCTGCGAAGAATTCGGCGACGGCGCGACCCTTTATTACTTTCAGTGGCACATATTTGAGGTCAAATTCCGAGAGCATTTTGGTCCATCTTGCCAGGCGTCCGTTGAGGATGGGTTTCTCAAAGAGGTATTTGACTGGATCCATTTTGGAGAATATCTTGACGGAGTAGCTAAGCATGTAGTGACGTAGCTTCTTTGTTGCCCACACAAGAGCGAGGCATGTCTTTTCGAGTTGTGAGTATTTGCACTCGTATTCCAAGAACTTCTTACTTAGGTAGTAAATAGCTCTTTCTTCACTTCCTACGGTTTGAGCTAACATGGCACCCATGGCGGTTTTGATTCCGTGAGATACAAACCAAGAGGTTGATCTTGTTGTGGTGGCATGAGCACTGGTGGTTTAGCCAATATCTCCTTGATTACGTTTCGAACGCCTTTTGGCGGTCATCATCCCACATGTGTGGCCTGTTTTCTTGAGCTTCTTGAAGATAGGCTCACAAATCATCGTAAGTTTCGATATGAATCGACTTATGTATTGAACTTTCCCGGGAATCCTCGACTTCCTTTTCTGTTTGAGGTTGTGGCATTTCGATCGAGCTTTGATTTTGGAAGGATCTATTTCTATACCTCGTTGGCTAACGACGTATCCTAGGAGTTTGCCAGATGTTACCCCAAATGTGCATTTCTGAGGATTGAGTCTCATGTTGTACTTCCGTAGCCTTGCGAAGAACTTGCGAAGGTTCACAATATGTCCCTCTCTTTCCTTGGATTTGACGATCATGTCATCTACATATACCTCGACTTCTTTATGCATCATGTCATGTAGGAGTGTAGTCGCGGTGCGTTGGTATGTAGCTCCGGCGTTGATCAATCCGAACGGCATTACTGTATAGCAATAGGTTCCCCATTGGGTGACGAACGCGGTCTTATGCATGTCTTCCATGGCCATTTTGATTTGGTTATAACCTGCATATCCATCCATGAAGGATAGTAATGCGTGGTCAGCAGTATTGTCTACCAATATGTCGATGTGAGGTAGAGGGAAGTCATCTTTTGGACTCGCTTTGTTCAAATCCCTAAAGTCAACACAAACTCGGATTCTCCCATCCTTTTTGGGTACGGGTACTATGTTAGCTACCCAGTCAGAATACTCGGAAACCTTGATGAACCCGGCTTTGAATTGTTTGTCAACTTCTTCCTTAATCTTTAGAGCCCACTCTGTTCTCATTCGTCGAAGCTTCTGTTTCACAGGTTTGAAACCTGGCTTAATCGGAATCCTATGTTCGGCGATATCCCTGTCGATCCCTGGCATGTCTTTGTAGGACCAAGCGAAAACGTCTTTGAATTCATTTAGGAGGTCTATGAAATCGGCCCGTTCGGTAGAGCTCAAGGTAGTCCCTATCCTAAGTTCTTTGGGTTCTAGTTCGGTTCCTACATTGATGGGTTCGGTGTCTTCAATTACAGGTCCCCCTTCCCCTTCCTGTAGTATTTCTTTGGCTACGTAGGGAGGTATTTCGGTCAAGTCTGGGTCTTGGTCATCCTCAGTATATCATCATAAACAGAATTGCACTCAAGATAACACAAAGAGTAAGCGAACCCGATTTATTCATATTAAGATTCGAGTAAAGTTGAAACAAAGAAGCCAACTGATCCATGGTCGGTGGCGGTAAAGGGACGATAAGTGGGGCATTTCCCGAACTCGTGGCTACTTGAAAATAAGCTAGGAGAAACGAAGGGAGTGGGGATGACGACGGGAGTAGACTCTCTAATGACTTCTCTAGACTTTGACTCGACTCCGACTCCGACTCGATTCGATTCGAACTCGTCGTCTTCTGGTTCTTCTTTGAACATCTCTCCTTCTCCAGTGGTGAGCTTGAAGAGTCTTCCCTGATTGTTGGTCCATTTGATTGATTTTCTCCATCCTTTCTGATGCTTTGTGTCGATTTCTGTGATCAATGCGGTGGGGTTGAAGCGATCGTCTTGAAGTATCGTAGTAATGATCTCATCCTGCGCGGCCTTAACAAATCGGTCCTCTCCAAACAGGAGGCTCACAGCTTGCTCGTCTAAGCAAGGTGCTTGACGGGTTTTGACGGTAGGAACCGTTTCTGGAGGGATGAAGTAGCAATCGTGAAAGATCTCGATTCCGGCTAACTTCCTCTCAAGGTAATGCCAAGGTTCGGGAAATCCGTGAAAGAGTTCCGAACTTCCTTCTTGAACGAAGTATCCATTTAAGGTGGGGAGATATGGCCTCATTTGGACTCCTACATACTTGCGATTTTGGACTTGGGCAAGCATTTCGAGAACTTCTTCTGTTGTGGGTTTGTACCCTAGTCCAAGTGGTATTCTCGATGAGTTGCCTTTCTTGTATGGTGCAAAGGTGTTCTTCCGAACTGGGTTTAAAGGCATTCCAGGGAAGTATCCCTGATTTTTGAGTATGTGGTTGACCACCAAGTTAGAGTAGGGATTATAGTATAAGGGTGCCAACTCACTTTCTATGACATTTACACTTTGGAAGCCCCCAAGTTCGTATATGGGATCCGCAAGGACTTGATTATTTGATTGCTTCTCGATTATGGCCTTGATGGGTGACGAAGTGATCATCACAACCTTGCCATTTAGTGGGATCTTGATCTTTTGATGAAGGGTGGATGTTACTGCTTTGGAAGCATGAATCCAAGGCCTTCCTAGAAGTATGTTGAATGAAGCTTCGATGTCCACTATCTGGAAGTTAACCTTTCGTTCAATTGGTCCCGTTGCTATGGTTAGGTTAGCAAGTCCTACCACCTTTCGTCGTGTACCGTCATATGCACGTACGCCTTGATTTGTAGGGGTCCAGTCGGACTCTTTCATGCCTAGTTTATATGCCGTTTTGAGGGGTATGACGTTGACCGCGGAGCCATCATCTACCAAAGTCATTGGCACATTCTTCTTTAGACAAATGACGGTGATGTATAGAGCAAGGTTGTGACTGGCGCCGAAAGGTGGCAAGTCTTCGTCTGAGAAAGTAATAGGATTACTTAGCTTGGGTGATTCTTGGAAGACCAAGTTGACTACGTCTTCAGGAGTAGAGTTATGTGCTACATTTAATTTGGCCAAAGCTTGCAGTAAAGCTTGGCGATGCGGAAAGGAGCTTGCCACTAGTTGCCAGACTGAAAGATCAGCCTTGGTTTTCTGTAATTGCTTGAGCAAATGATCAGTGGGGTCGTCTTCGTTGTCATTTGGTGTGATGACGTTGGTTGGACCGTTTTGAGTGGTGCTTTGATATGGGCGACCCGAACGAGTTAGGTGGTCCACATCTTGGTCTTCACCATTTTGGACTATTTGCTTTACCAAAGAGTTTTCAATGAGATATTCGTCTTCATCATCATCGGCCCAAACTCCATTAATTGCAGCTAGTTCCTTCATCCTCATGATGTCACTTTCTAGTTGTATGATTTGATTGACTAGTTTATCGACCACGGCGACTACTTCTTGCATAGTGGCATTTTGAGAGAAGGTCAATGGTACGCGCTCTTTAGGTGTTGCATTGGGATTGCGCAAGGTCATTACCATGTTTTCTAGTTCCCACACTTGTCTATCTACGCTCCTTGCCCATGCGATGAAGTCGGAAATGGTAGGGGAGATGGTAGAGTAGAGTCTTTCTTTCTCAATTGCATGAATTTCATTTTCGGTGGGAGAAATGAGATGTGAGCAATCTAAGGTAGATTCGTCACTTGTAATCACTAGAACTCCAAGAGGATTCTGAGTGTTGTTGGGCTTACCTCCTGGTGGAATTGGAAGTCGGCCATCTTCAATCATATCTTGTAGCACATGTTTCAATTTGTAGCATTTTTCTGTGTCATGCCCCTTGCCCCTATGGTATTCACAGTAGGAATTTTCGTCCCAGAATTTGGACTTCCTTTCAGGTTCGGGAGTAGGCCCAATGGGTTGGAGTTTGCCTTGCTTCATTACCCTTTTTAGAGCATTGGAGTATGTATCCCCAAGGTTTGTGAACTTCCTTGGTGGGCTAGTTTTCTTGGATGGCTCGAGAAGGTTGACTTCGTCGGTCTTGCTAGTAGAGCCGTATGAACGACTTGTGGACCCTTGATATCCTCGACCTACCGTTTTGGACAAGAGTCCTTTACGGATGTCGTCTTCAATTCGTGTCCCTAACACGGTTAAGTCTTTGAAAGTCTTGATATTTTGATATCTCAAATGGTTGGCATATATGGGCTTGAGATTGTCCACGAACTTCTCCACAAGAGTGGCCTCATCCGGGCGTTCAACTAGTTGAGTACTAGTCTTCCTCCACCTACTTAGGAAGTCGGTGAATCCTTCTTTGTCATTTTGGGTAAGAACCTCTAGAGTGCGCATGTTGACTTGGATCTCAGCATTATCCGCATATTGTTTAGAGAACTCGATGGCGGCGTCCTCCCAAGTAGCGACCTTTTTGTGATCTAAAGTGTAGAACCATTGCTTTGGGATGGTGTCAAGAGATGAAGGAAAGATCCTTAAGAACATATCGGGTTTGATGCCTTTGATAGACATGTAGTCCTTGAAGGCGCGGATGTGGTTCAAAGGGTTCTCGTGCCCCTTAAACTTAGGGATATCCGTCATGCTAAAGTTAGTGGGCAATTTGGAATTGACGGCTTCATACTTGCGATTGTTTTCCCTATAAATGTCATCCCCCTTAAGGTACATCAATTGCTCCTCTAGGTATTGGAGTCTTTTCTCAGCTGCGGTTGTTCCTAGGACAGGATTCTCATCTTTAGACTCGTCATCGAAAAATTGTAGCACTCCACCTTTAGGGGGAGGTAGCTTTCCCTCTACATCAAAGATACGGCCTTCGATAAGCTCAAGGCGGTCATAGGTTTGTTCTTGAGTGATTTGCATTTGGGCTATCGCGGCTAGGATTCGATCATTACTTTCTTGAATTTGCTGGAGGTTCGTTTCATCACTTGACCCAGGCATCTTGGAAACTGGATAAGAGATCGGCGACGAATCAAAACACGATCGACCATTCTATCACACTTGCTAAAAGAGGAAAAGACTTTACTCGTGAAGTGGGTGTGTGCCACTTGTGTTGAGTGAGTTTTGAAGAAAGACAAGGTCTTTGAAAATGTGTGTCCTAGTCTACTGTAGTGTAGTTGTAGGAGTGGACTCGAAGTGAGGTTTAAAATGGGCTTGTGGCCCGAATTTTGACACGACAAACGGACAGAGTTTTGACCGGATTTTGTACTAATTAAAGGCCCTATTTCGAATTTCTTGATTGAAAACGGGTTTTGATTTTTTTGAAAATTCGTCATGGTTTTGTTTTGAAATGGTGATCACATAAGGTTTACACATTTATACAAGCATTATAACGGGATGCTGAGTGCTTTTAAAAGGGTTTTGGTTTAATGGGTGGGTTGCCATACCGAACCATCAAACCCGAAGTCTGTGGAGAGGCTCGTGCCAAACAAGAGTAAGGCCGATTCCTAGTCCATTTCCTCAAGTAGTGAAGGCCCTTGATACAAACAAGAGTAAGCATCATGGTATGGATGACGTCAATCGCTATCCATCTTTAGGCCCAAATAAGAATTAGGACCGTTTAGACGGGACGATTGGTCGAATGGGTTGGGTTGGGCCTAGGAAGGCCAATTAAACGGTCTAGGAAGACCGAGTTATGAAAGCCGACAATTGTCTTGTACAAACTTATTCCCTAACCTTGTTCAAGTTTCACCCTTAGCTACACGTAAGTGTATTTCCCAAATGAGTCGCCAAAGCGTGGACAGCGGGCCGCCCACGGGGGCGCTTGGTGAAGGGGCTCGAAAACAAGCGTTTGCATTTTGTATGGAGTCGCCACCAATTTTTATGGGAAATTGGAACCGTTCGAATACCTCGTGTCATGTCAAGACACAAAGTAGTGACATGAACACTAAGCAATCGCTACCCTTAGCATTCTATGTCTAGAATGACTCTCGTGGATGCCAATGAACACGGGTGCTCACGGAGATCTGGAGTAAGGGGTGAGGGTACGTATTAGGAAGCTCTTTTGATCGAACACCTAATCCCGCCCGCCTCGATAGCGGCCTCTACTAATGATTAGGGAAGTTTATTCGTACTTAATATATCGTCGGCTATATGCATGCAATGCAACATCCATAGATTAATCCTAACATGTGAGATTTTAACTAAGTCGGTTGACATGTAATTAGCAAACAATTGGGTCGAAGTTGGGATTTAATGCTCATTTACATGTGGAAACATACAAACAATGAAAGAAATACAATAATTATAAATTGCAATAATGAAAATTACATTAATTACAACGGAATAGGCGATTTACGTCGAAAATACCGCTAAAACGGATGATTTGATAAAAAAGAATAAAAAAGAATAAAACACGACGGATCAGAAGGTGATAATACGATTATTAGTTGATTAATACGTAGCTAATTAAACTAGGTCAAGGCAGAAAAGGAGTTCAGGGACAGAAATCACCCTGGAACAGGCGCAGCAGGCACTGCGCCCTTTGGAAGAGGCGCAGCAGTTGCTGCGTCTGTTCCAAGGGTGAGTTCTGGTTGTGAAGCCGGAACTGCAAATCGTTAATGTTATTTGGTAAATTTATGGATTGATTACGATTTTAGACTCGGATGAAAGTGGTTAATGAATTACTTACATATGATTGAGGTCATAAAACAGTAAAACATGGATGAGACGGAAATAAGCGGATTAATTATGTGAAGGGTCGATGTTAATGGATGATTAATTAAACTAACCAACGAATTAAACTAAACATGATGAACGACGGCGGATTAATGAACAAACAGGTGGAAATATATCAACAATGAATCCCAGAAACTCAACATGAACGAATTGAATCCCTAAAACTCGAATTGAACTTAATGACGAAAACCCGCAAATATTGATTATTTGGGATTAGAGTCGGATTTATGACGATTTAAACATGTTAATGATGATGGTTAATATACATATGAATTATCAAACTATCATGTGAACGAATTAATGATTTAACAAAACAAAAGAAATAAATTTGATACGAATTACGGAGAGGACGGAGGAAGAAGAAAAGAAGCGAGAAGCTGCGGCGGCCTCACGAAGAGGCGCAGCAGGTGCTGCGCTCCTTCGAAGAGGCGCAGCGGTTGCTGCGTCTTTTCTCGACGTCTGTCTACTGGAAATCCGCAAAAAAGGTTTCAAAGACGGTTTTTAGAAATCGGTCTTAACGAGGTACTTTCGACATAAACCTTACAATCGTTATACAATAATAAAATACAATAAATAAAAGAGAGATTAATACACCCTCAGACTTACATATTGACGGAACGAGAAGAACTAAGAAGATCGATTAGTGATGCTCGACGCGAATGCAAGGAAAGAGTGCCCTCTTAAGAGGAAAACGATTTAACAAGATTGATTAATTAGATTGATTGAGTGTAGTGGTCAAATTGGTCGGTCATGCAACGGAGAGGCTGGTACCCGGAAGGATCCGAGCTTACGTGGTCGGAAGTCCAAGCACGTAGGCGCCAATTAGTAAGAACGAAGTCTAGAATGCAAAGGGGGAAGAGAAGGGCGGACACTCGCGTGAGAAATATGAGGAACGAAAGCTCCTATTTATACTAATCACGTGAAAGAATAGGGTTTCGGAGACTCTTTGGAAGTGAATCTCGGAAAGATA